>NC_045480.1:60377035-60542035 GCF_009650955.1 Corvus moneduloides
AAATTACATTGTGTTTCTTTTTTTTCCTCTCATTTTCCCCCCTTCTGGAGAAATGGAGATTTTTATTGCTTAAAGGGATGAAAGACAAACAAGAGCTCCTTTCTGTGAGAGTATTTGCTGAAAACAGTAATCCTTTTTTATTTTGTATATGACCCACCCTGTTAAATGTCATGGGACTTTAGATGACTGCTGTAGAATTCCACAAAATACTGAAAGAAAAAATAATATACCAAAGCTTAAAATCAGCACCTAATAAATTCTACAGGATTTTTAACTAGCTGTAATGAACTATGGGATTTTAACTCTGTTGAATCCTGTTGAATTTCTCTACTAGGGTATCAATCTTCACACATGTATGTGTGTGATTTTATCTTCAAAGCCCAACAACTGAACACAGCTAAGTGGAAGGCTGAAGGCAAATTTTGCATGTTGCCTTAAAGAAGTGGCAGAGTTGTGCCAGGTCACAAAGAAGAAATTGCAGCTGGATCCTGGGATTAATACACCAAGGGAGCTGGGCTGTGGTAGTCAGGGAAACAGCAGGAACAAATGCTGCTGAGGAAACAAAAACAAAACCCAGGTCTGCTCTGTGAATTTTCCGTCAGCAACCTCCATGGGCCACAGCACGGTGTTATGATGGTGTATTCACAGAAAATGCCACAATTTTTCTAATTAATGGCTTTTGTGCTTTACTTGCTTAGATCCACAGGAAAGGAGTTTGCCCTGAAGATCATAGACAAGGCCAAGTGCTGTGGGAAGGTAGTGTACAACAATTTGCATGTGTACAGAAGCAGCACTAGCAGCTGCTCATTAGTCATAAATGGTGGGTGTGTTTGGGTTTTCTGACTATTTTCAGAGTATCTCTTTAACAAGATGATAATGTATCCAAGAAGCAAATAATAAAAGCAGTGAGTGTTAGTCTACTAAATAATAGAGAAAAACCAAACTAATTGTTGTCTATTTTATTGGACTGACAAAAAAAAATGCTAATATGCGTCCAAAATATATTGGATGATTTTGATGTGTAAAATGTGAGTGAGGAAATTTGCAGCTATATGTTTATTTATGTAATACTCATCCCACTCTGCCTCTTATTTTTCTCTTTTTATGGCTGAATGTGCTCCTTTTATAAGCAGAACATGGGTTTGAAAATAAATTTTCACAACCATTTCTTTATGTAGTATCACCTTCCTGTAATAACAAAGATCTCTTGTGTTCCAAAAACTTTCTTTTTAATTCAAACTTTAAACAAAAAAGTCAAAAAATTGTCTCTTCAGCAGAACAGCATCTCATAATGAAAACAAATATCTGAGAGTATCAGACCTCTTCTTTCCCTTCATGCTTCCTGAGAATAGATATTTTTAAAAAGGGAGAAAAACTGCCTACTCTCTTTGTGTAGTAAGGAGCTGTGTGATGCTGTGATGACTTCTATTAGTAGAGGTCTTCAGACAGAATCGTTTTATCTGTGCAGATTTTAAACCATGTATTAGGTGCTAGGAGATGAGGGTTTCATTTTACCTTGTATTCTTCAGGTTTATTTAGAAAACTTGGAAAAGAGTCATAAAAATGTGCAGCCACAAGAAAAAGTGCTAGGATTGCCTTTCTGAGATTAAAATGTTGCAATTTCTTCAGCTGTGGAAAGGGCGACCCAGTGTGTTTCGCTGCAAACAAAATTTTTGGATGATGTGTACAGCTTGCAACTTTAGATGGTTTTCATTACTTGTCTGAGTTAGCTGCTTAGGCATCATGAATTGGAATGGTCTAGAGACAGATAATGTATTTTACACAGTAGAGTTTAGAGGAATTTTCTATTTACCATTCTCCTTGCTTTAAAACATACATTAAAAAAATATCAACCCTATGGATGCATAGTTGCCTGTTTTAAAAGGACCTGTATCTGCACAGCTGGAGACTGTTGGGAAGATGTTTATACGTCTTAGGGGAGTGGCAGACCCATCCTGAAAGAATTCCAACAAAGGAAATAATTAAATTTTGTTGCAGTGTATTCCTTCCTCACTCCAGCCCACCAGAAAACCACCCATCCAGCCAAATTCAGATGATTTAAGCGTTGCTCACTGCTCCTTGATCTTGGATGTTTGAAAATTCAAATCCAATTGACTGTTTTCCACAAGTGGCTTAAATGCTACTTACATAATAATGTCTCTGTAAATAAATCATGTTAATGTAGACTGAAGCATACATTGCACTATCCAGGAGAACACCATAACGAGTTTTGGACTTATTATTTTTTTACATGGCAAAACGTAGCAAGACAATGGGTTGGTTGGAAATAACTAACTACATATAACTCAGCATTTTTTGAGGGCAGATTTTTAAACAGTAGCTGAACAATATTTTGGAGCCTTTTAAAACAATATTGTTTAAGTATTACTTATGCCTGAGCCTTATTTAAAGCAGTTAACAATTTAGTCAAGTGAAACAAAGAAAGCACAGATAAAGCCATTGTGCCTTAGTTGTAATTAATGGGTGTAATAAATTGAATATGTTAGCTGTACTTTAGGTTGAAAAAAGCTAAAGATTCTAGTTTTTGCTTGGACTCTCAATGTTAGTTTTGAATTTCCAGGCTTCCATCCCTAAGGCTTAGTATGCTGTGGCTATTCATGTCTGTCTGGTGATGAGATTCAGCATTGTGTTTAACAGAATTGCTTCCTGTTTGTCTGTTTTGTTTTTTCTCCAGAGCACTTTGCTTGGAGCAGGCATATGTTTGTTCAGAGTGACAATTGCTGCTCTTTCAAAGTGAATTTGAAAGGTGTGATGTTTAACCCGTGTGTGCCGCACCATTCTCTCACCAAATGAGATGCACGTGTGGCATGTGGGTTCTGAGCTATGTAGCCACAGAAAGCTTTGGCAAAACCACAATGCATCTGTAAATAACCCTGGAAAAAGAAGGTGAAGTGATGTAAGATCTCCAGTCACTGACTACGCACAGTGGATCACGTCTCCCCCTAATGCTCTGCTCACAAATGCATGAAGTGCATGCTCCTTATCAGTGCATTTGACATGGATAAGTTCCCAGTCCAGTGACATGATTTGTTACCTGCCAGGGTGGAAGGATACCCGTGTTTGATGCAAGCATTGTTGCTTATTTTGCAGAGAACCTAAATACAATATCTGTATTCCAATATTTATAAAGGAAAACTAAAATCATTCTTCACATAAAAGGGACACATAATTTTTTTTTTGCTCTCCAGTGTTAAAATGTTCTAGAAAACAAGACATTTGAAACTAATTTGCTCTCAAAAGCCATAACTTCCTCAGAAGCACAGGGAAGGGGAAATTAAACTCAGTCTGTGTGCTGTTAAGCTGTTGGAGTCACAACAATTTAACTGAACTATTACACATTTTGCAGATTGTAAACCTTGAACAGACATATAAAATGAACCAAAATCCATAACCAAAGCACTCAGAATATTTTTTTTCTTTAATATATTCTACAAATTTTTAAAAAATAAAGTCCTTGGATATAAATCCTAGGTAATTTGTCCTTGAGTAACCTACACTAAATGAGAGGTGAAGGCTGGAGGGGATCAAGAACATGTTAACTATTGATGAGGGGTGACAGGTTGCAAAGATCCAGCTTGGGGGCAGAAAGGTTCTGAACTTAATTTCACCTCATAATACCCACATAAGAATATAACCTGCATTTTCTGAACTGCTGTCATGTTCTGGGGTCTTTTTCGGAGATGCCCCATTCATTACATGTGTGAATTATATTTTAAATTAAATGTGGTCAGTGATGAAATACAAGTTAAGACCTAGCAACTGAGAATAACCACCTGCTATATAAATTAATCAGCAAAAAGGGTGGTCACTGATCAAGTGATAGGAAAAGTGAATTGGCAAGTTCCTGTTTCAGATAAACTTCCATCCTCTTCTGAACAGGAGCACCTGATTGAAAATGAAGTGTCTATTCTGCGCCGAGTGAAGCATCCAAACATCATCATGCTCATAGAGGAGATGGACACCCCCACAGAGCTCTACCTGGTGATGGAGCTGGTCAAGGTAGGGCTCAGGGGGCTTTATTTGTCTTTTCTGAGTTCTCTGTGTTGGTGTGAAGTCTGAGCAGTATCTAGGAACACTAAGATCTTGAGAGACATAATCATACAGGGTTTCAGTGGTAAACTGCATTTTTAAATCATAAAAATACACCCTTCAAGCAATTATATTAATGGGATTTCTCTCTCTTCAGCTGTAATTTGACTATTAACATAAGATTTGAAGTAATTTTACAATGTGTACAGTCTAGACAGAAGTGGATAGTGGGTTTTTTTTGTCATGCCTACAATATGCAGGGGTGATAGTGATAAGCGTTTACTAACAGAACACCTGCATTTATTCCACTATTCTCATTATTTAATAATTTGATTTAAAGAAATGAGCTCTCTGTAATTAATTTATTGAATAGATAAGACAAATAGTTTAAACTCAAGCGATTTTTATCCTGGAAAACCAAAATTCAAAAGATCTCACCTGTTTTGCTTATATCAAACAGATATAAATCACCAGAGAACAGATGCTGCTGTTGTACACGTACAGAGAAAACACAAATACTCATTTTGCTGTCGCCTTGTGAGCCAGATACACGAGTAGCATCAAGTTCTAGTCATGCATTCTCTTGTCTGAGTTCTGAACATGCACAGCAACACTGCACATCAGCTTGACTGAAATGTCAGATACAAATAACATACAGCAGAAGCAGCACTGCTCATTTTTTGAGCAGCACTTTTTATTTCTGACTGAAGAACTGTTACGGATTCAGGAGTCCCCTTTAGAATGGTTGCCAGACTGGGAAACCTCTACAGAAAGTGTGTAGTTGTTGAATTCATAATTTGTGTAGCCTACTCATCTTTCCTCCTTTCTAGAAGTTATTTTTATATCCCATAGGCTTTTTGGGGTTTCAAGACAGTATTTTTAATGTTTTAATTCACCACCATCTTGGCCTGTATTTCCTGAATTGCTGCTTTTCTTCGGTGTGCATGGAAATGCTTGGAATGCCACCCACAGCTCAGACAGATCACTCCTACAGATGTATCCAGATGTATCTACAGATGTATCCATCATGGAGACACCCACATGAAATTTGTTGCAATGACTGAAAATGCCGCATCAGTAACTCACTCACACGTTGTTGTGTATTCCCAGAGGAATAGGGCATCTGTAAACAGAGCCTGACACATTCAGAAATCAGCTGGAGGTTCTGTACTTTGATGTATCTCAATCAGTGGATTCTTTTATGTTGGAATGGGCTTATCTTTTTTGTCCTTTTATCTTTTTTGTCCTCTTCAGATATGTTTATTTGGTATTTCTTGCAATATCTGCAGAAATTTGAATTTGCTGAATATTTGTTAGTTTTGTTTTTGTTTCTGTTTTTTTTTTATTATTATTGGGCTAATTTATTTTAGACTTTACTCAAAATCAGGGCTGGTTTTCACTATGATAAAGGTATTATACTGATAAGATGAAGGAAAGGGAAGCTGTATGCCCCTACCTGTAGGTAATATGAGTGGTCAAAGTAGGAGGATCAATAGAAAAAAAAAAATCCGTGATTTGCCCAAGCTTAGGCACCAGAAGCCTGGCGTACAGTTAAGACCCAAGTCCCAGTCTAGTATCTTGACAAGATGACAAGATCATCTTTCTGCAAAATAATTTTTTTTGCTATTTAACAGGAATTAGAGCATGTCTTTTGTGAAGGAAGATTTTACATGTTTGTTTAGCTTGTGGGTTTTTTAAATTAAATACCATCTTAATTATTTTTTAAACAGTGATCTTTTTCCTTTCCATTACGTAGGGAGGAGACCTATTTGATGCCATTACTTCATCTACAAAATACACAGAGAGAGATGGGAGTGCCATGGTCTACAATTTAGCCAGTGCTCTCAAATATCTTCATGGTCTCAACATTGTGCACAGAGACATCAAGCCAGAAAATCTTCTGGTACGTCCCATTTATTTTCCAGTATTTTCCCTTACTTTGTTCTCATTAATGCAAATGCTTGTGTATAAATGTCAAGGAGCACAGCAGAGAACAGCAGGCATATTAATTTAGAGTGAGTATGTGTGAAGTAAATCTTTTGCCATGGTATAGCAATCACCTTAATGCAGGAGAGCTGCGGCTCAAGCCTGTCCTTAGACCTATCTTTATTTACATTTTGATTGGCTGATTTTTGGATAAGCAGGAGTATTCTCTCACAAAACAATGAATTTTAAAGCTATGTCAATGAATTATTTATCAGTTTGCAAGTGGGAGAAAGGTGGGCTGAGTGCCATTTCTTCCATTTCTTTGAACAATCCTATGGTTACCATCTGAAGCCAGTGGTTTTTTCCTTTCACTGTCATAGTAGGATCATCTTTCTGATGATTTACCAGTGTTCTGGCTGGGAATTAAACCTGTACATAGCTTTATTCTTTTCCTAGGCAACTGACTGCTTTTTCTTTCGGCAGAGACGTAAAATAACTGTGCTGAAAAGAATTCCCATGAAGTCTGCTTTGGGAACTACTTATGGCCCAGTCCACAGAGGGCGTTGTTCCCATTCTGTGCACAGAATGGGATCAGCACGTGCTGTCCCCCTTATATGCAGAGGTTACACTTGTTCATTACATATTGGATATTAAGTGTTATGCACTGCATGAACAGGGCCATAATCTCCCCTGCTTGAGGCATTTCTTAAAGTCTTTTGTGGTGTTTTGTCAGTCCTATTTAATGAGTTTGCATCGAGAGCAGGAGTCATGGCTTATTTTGAACTATTACAAGGACAGGGCTACAAGCTGAAAATATTTCCTAATTAACAGACAATTCTCTCTCCAGTAATTCCACTGACAGTGTTTAGCAATTTAAATAAACCCTCAAATAAATTAGATTGTTTAGCAAAAAGTAAGGGGGAGAGGCTTCTCCTGGAAAATGTAGTCACAGCAACATGGCACTTGGGAGAGAAAATGAAGGTGGAAGTCTCACATATTATTAGTGCATCTCCAAACACAGACAGTCCAAAGAAATTTTAAGTTCTCATTAGTGATTGAATCAGTTATAAATAGGCACAAATGCCCTTTCTGCCTAGAAAGCCTAAAGAGATTACTCAACAGATGCAAATCTTACTCACTGTGATTGACAGCGGCAGAATGTTGAGATAACATCCTGGTATTGAATGCAAATGCAAATAATTCCTATCAACTGCTACCTGTTATTATAAGTAGTTAGGATTTTTGCACAGGGTCATCCAGCCTGTCTGGATGGGAATTACATTCCCTTTGGTAGTCATGCATTTAAAAAATGCAAACCCTAAGAGTAATAGCTGATATGAGGGTGTTTAAAAAGGAGAACAAGTGTTTCCATTACTGATATGAATTACACAGGGGAATGAAGAAAGATATTGCAGTGCTCAGTTGTTTGAGGAAGGCAAATAAATTCAGCCATTCTGGAGATTATGGGGTGCTCCATTCCAGAAACTAGATGCCTTTGAAATCATGTTAATATGAACATTTTACTTTAAGAGTGAAAGAGATGAATTTATTAGGAGGATGTTTCCTTTGTGTTGGTCTGGTGTGATTTACTCCTGCTATCATGCTTGTATACCACTTTTCTTTCTATCGAAATTCAGCTTCTTTCATCAATAAAATGACTCAGTGCTAGGCTCAGTGCGAGGTTATTTATGGGCCTTTTGGTAAGGTGCAGTTGGTCTGCACAGAAACCTAAACTGAACTTGCTCAGACCAAGCACAGGGAAGACATTTGCTGATGAAAGACCGAGTATGCTGACTAGATTTATGCTAAGTTAACAAGATGTTAAACAAATCTGATTGTAGCTGCCAGTCCCATTTTAAACTCTAGGTCCCTGTCAAATGAAAGTGGAGTATTATATTTTACTGAATATATTTATTTAAAACTTCTCAACATTCAAGGATTGGCTTTTCTTTTCCCCCTCTAGTTGCTCAAGGCTATGTCATGGTCTGACCTACATAGCTGGCAGACAGCTCCATTGAACACTTGCTCCAGCTGCAATCAATGGGAATAGCACTTTTCTTTCCCTCCAGGGCTGTGGAAATTCCTTTTTCCCATCTTCTTGGCGTGGCGATGATGATTTCCTGAAGAAATTAGAGGATATAAAAATGTAGATGTTCTTGTCCTCATTCTGTGTTAATTTCCCTGATTCTAGGTCTGTGAATATTCGGATGGAACCAAGTCTTTGAAGCTTGGAGACTTCGGACTGGCGACAGTGGTCGAAGGCCCTTTGTACACTGTCTGTGGGACACCCACCTATGTGGCTCCAGAAATCATTGCAGAGACAGGGTGAGCATGACACGGGCCTTGTAACTACTCATTTTTGGCAGGCAGCTCCTGACTGTTGTTAAGATCTCAATGCTCCAATGGGCTGGCCTTCCATTGTTTGTAACCAAACCATCTGTGGGCACCACTCCCAGTTCGTCCAAGAGGCCAGTAGCCTTGTTCTCCCTGCTCCCAGAATTCACCTTTGCCTCCTCTCCCACCTCCCCAGGACCAGCTCTGGTGCAGCTCTGGTCCATTTGTTTGTGCTCCCTGCCTAACCTCAGCATCCAGAGCCCATTGTACCACCTGTGACAGCTGCTTGGGGAAGAACAGACAGGCAAAACACAGTGTTTGCATTAGAAATGGAATAATTTATATTGGAAGAGGCTCCAGAGGTCACCTGTTCTCTGGGCAGCTCTAATTAGATCACATTGATTCAAGTGACCCTGTTTGGGTGACACATCCTCTTTGATAATAATTGAACAAGCCCATTATTCTGTATTTAACAGGTCATTGTGTAAATACAAAAAAAAGTTGTGTAAAATGGTAGGTTTTCACAAATGGTAGATTTTCACAAGTCCTCTCTCCTTTTACACCTACTAGAGCTCCATTCCATGCTCTAGCTGACTCTTGCCATGGCTGTGAACACTCTGAATTTCCTGATGGGGGGAGGTTTTGTTGTGTTGTTCCACTCCTTGTTCAGTGCATTTGTCGCATTGAGAAACATTTCACAGCTGCAGTGAGCTCCGGTGTCAAAGGGCACCTCATCTGTGTGTTTGAGATTTTGACAAACTGAATCCATTGAATAGGGGAAAAGACCTCTTTCTGACCTCCAGTGTGTTTTAATTTCTGTGCTTTAAAAGAAAAGGGCAGTTCTTTTTCCCTGTGTTACTCACTGGAGAGGCTAGAGAATTGGTGTGTCTAGTTGCTTAGCAACACATGATAACCTTAGAGATAGTTACTTCACTGTAGGGATTGAGAAGGCACATCCTTGTCTTTTATCATTAATAATTCTGGATTGGGAAACCTGGATACTGACTTGGATTTGAGTATATTCAGAAGACCCTGGAGAGCCTTGAGGCTTATGGTTGAGGAAAAAAAAAATAAATTATAGAATCATGGTTTCCTAAAGACTGTAACGGTGTGAAGAAAAAGATGCTCAGTTATAAAATACATTACCACATCAGCAGCAGGTAACTCAGCACAGATTCTCACATAATCCTGTCAGTGTCACTTATTTTTGATTGGAATGACTTTTTGTTGTTAATTCAGCACAAGTAACACAGCCTTGTTTTCTCAGGTATGGCCTAAAGGTGGATATTTGGGCTGCAGGTGTGATCACCTACATCCTGTTATGTGGATTCCCACCTTTTCGCAGGTGAGTGGCAAAGGGAAAACCAGCAAAACCAATCAAGTTCCTTCAGAGCAAGTCTGACCTTTCTCCCTGAAGGAGGCATCATCCCTGGAGGAGGAAAAAAGGTGGATTAGATGGACACGTTTTCCTCACAGTTTTGTTCATTTCTTTAAGCGGTTTTCACTCGTCCCTCATTTTAGTTTTTGGGATCAATTTATTCATTTATTTTTCTAGGGGGGCAGCTGCTTTGGTGCCATGCGGGGGGTGTGAGGGCAGAGCCGCTTTTCCTTTTGTCTCCACGCGCATCGCAGCTCCGCCATCCACGGGCACGCGCTGCCCTCTGCCGTTGGCGTCGGGACGCGGCAGCTCCCGGAGAGCGGGGGAAAAGGCTGGGCGGTGGTAAACCAGGAGAGGGGGAAAATGTCCTTATCCTGCCTTTTTAACCTTGTTCGTCCTTTTGAGAAGCGTCAAACGAGAGGTGGGGTTTGCAAACATCACTTTTGGTACTCACGGTCACGCCGTGTATGAGTTCTTCTGCAAATCAAATGGTTTCTTTTTTTTGCCAGAGAATGAGAAGGAATTGGCACATTTTAATAGGGAATTCTCCTCCTAACATATAAATTACTAATGCAGGGCCTGTTTGTTCATTTTTATAACAAATACTTAGGTTTTAACTAAATCATCAGACTGAACGAAAATATTTTGCAAAGAATTACAATATAAATATTATTGATGGAAAAACATTAGTTCACGTATTTGGGTTTTTCATGTTGTTAGTTCATGTTTAAAGCTGAAAATCTGTTTTGAAAGATAATTAGACAAGCAAATGGATTCTTTGATTAGAGTTTGGGGGTAGGGCACAGAGAATGTCTATATCATGCTACTAGAACCAGGTCATAACTGAGGTTAATAGATATTTATTTCCAACCCACCTTGAGCTAAATTGTTCTTTACAGAAATAGGTTGAGTGGATGTTCACTCTGACTATGGCCAGTTGAAAGAAGTTGAAAAACAAAAATCCCATTCCCATTAATCTGTGAATACTCATGATACTAGGTTTTGGATACAGAAGTGCTTATCCTTTCCTTTTCAGCAGCCTGCCAGTACTGACTACATTAAATGTATCCTGTGTTTTCCATATGTCCTTCTTGGATTTTGAAAGTTCTTCTGTTTTGATAGTTTCAAAGATGAGGCTCATTTCACTACACTTCTTCCCTCTACCACGTGTTTTCTGTAGCAGGTCCTTTAGAACTGGGCTGGCAAGTGACCGACTTTTCAATCCCCTTTCCTGTTCCCCTTTCCTGTGTGCTAACTACGCAGTCCCTATTCCAGTGGAAAAGTTACCTCAGTGTGTTGGCTTTTCTGTTGTCATCACTTCTGACAGAGTAGCTATGACAGCTCAGAAGAGCTCTCACTGTGTAAACTTGCAAATTACTCATTTCTAGTAATTATCAACACAATTTCTGTTCTATCCCCAAATCAAGTTAAAATTCCCATGACAAATTGGCTTCCATCTCAGGGTGTTTTTTGTTACTGCTGTTTTACAGTGAAAACAACCTTCAGGAAGACCTCTTTGATCAGATACTTGTTGGGAAGCTGGAATTTCCCTCTCCCTACTGGGATAACATCACTGATTCAGCAAAGGTACTGATATTTTTTCCAACCTGAAACAGCATTTCTGACAAGCCCCCGTGCAGCCTGTGCTCACTTGGGAAGGCAGCCTGGAAGATCCAGAGCAGCCTCTTCCCCAGTGCCCCAGCTGCTGTGCCTTTTTAGTTGGTTTAGCTGAACAGTGCTTGATGAAAGCTCAGGTGTTTCAGGCTGTCATGTTCTGTCTGAGCAAGGGTAGCAAAATGCCAACTCCATTCAGGGAACACCACATAATACTCAGTTCACTTCATGATGCACTTCACAGCATGTTCAGTGCTTCAGCTGCAAAATAAATGTGTCTCTGAATTTTTCCCTCCTATCACTCTTTAAAAAAGAAAAATTATTGCTCTGTGGACTGGACGCAGTTGGCATTTCTTCCTATTTTTTTGAGGCATTTATGAGAGCTTTTCAAGAGGTGCAGCCATTGCTAATTGCCATTGCCAGCAATTCTTGTGTGGTCATTGCAGTTTTGTTTAAAATGATTATGCCTGTAGGACAAAGGTTCCAAGTTGTAAGCCCCACTTCTCAGGTTAATTCACTAAAGTGCTCTGAATAATATCTGAGGACTCACTAGCAAGTGGAGATGGTTTGTTTATCCAGCCAATGAGAAGTTGAATTTTTTATGTATTTTTCTGCATTTCCCAATGGATGTTTATCCATTTCCCAAGCCCCAGTCACCTCACACATTTCCAGACATGCATTCTGAACAAACAAAGTCCTCAGGCTTGGGATCTCTCATTTCAGATTTCCACAGACTAAATAACTTGGCTGGTTGGGAAACCTCTCAGTTAGGTATGTTATTATCTGCCTGAAGAAGCCATTTCCCAAAAGTGAAGCAATGGACAGTCTCCTTGAAATAATCTTGATGAGAGTATGAAGACTGATAATTTGGAGGCTATAAAAGATTTTTTTTTGGGGGGGTGAGGGTGGAGAGAGGGCTTGGCTCAGTGTCTTTTATTCTTCTGGAGCAACACAGAAGAGAAGTTTTCAAATAATTTCATAGTTTCTTGCCTTTCAGATGCAGATTCTTGTCTCTGATTTGTGTTTTTTATGTAATGTTACTGTGTGCATGTGCACTGACCAGAGAGGATCTCATCTCTCCCAGGTCTGTGTTTGTTCTGGTCATCAGAATGAATATATAGAGAACAAAGTGGAATATTAGAGCTGATTTTTTTAACATTTCTTTTTCATTTGGTTTCAAAAGGCTCAGTGCAACATGAGTACAATGAGGAGGTTGATCTGAAATATGCTGCCTGGCAGACTCTTAATCCTAAAGAGCAAATATTTTGTTCCATTCACGTCACACTGGTATCACTGGTTCTGGTATCAGCTGGGGTTGCACTATACTTGGCACAACAGTATTTTCAGTTTCAATATCCTTTCCCACTCTTCTTTTTCTTTCTTTTTCAATGAAGGAGTTAATTAGCCTGATGCTACATGTGAATGCTGAAGCCCGGTACACAGCAGCACAGATCCTAAGCCATCCCTGGGTGTCAGTAAGTAAATCACATTTCACTTGTCTCTAATTTGACATTAAACCTGTAAATCTAACCATTAACTTGTAGTGTTCAGAAGCAGCAGTACAATTAGCAAATGTAACACCTAATTTACCATAGACACTAAGCTGATGCCTGTCAAGTCCTCCATCTCTTCAGGCAGCAGCAAAGGGGAACACCAAAGTGCATTGCTTATTGATTTAAAATCAATTAATTATTAATAAGTACTAGGTTTACATGGACACAGTCAATGCTTATTTTCAGGCATGTTTTAAAAGACAGACTGAATATGATCTGTGGAGTTCCCTGACACAAGAGAAGACAACTATTAACAAGTGTATCTATGGATAACAGCTCCTCTAAAACATATTTATGGTACTTTATAACACTTCCAGACTTAGGACATGATGGGCCATTTAAAGTGGTGATTTGAAAGAAATCCAAGTGACAAGTTGGCTTTTTATTCTCAACACTATTTCAAGCATGTTATTTTTAACTTGCTTGAATCAAACCTGCAGCTTATAATTGTGGGACAAATCAATGCATTAGAAGTGCCACATGTCATTTTAAGTAATAGAAGGTCATTCATAAACGAGTGAGTGATTGCTCTGTTCCCTTCCTCTGCAATTATATGTAGCAGAGTGTTGAAGTGCCTATCTGAATATTTACTATGCATTAAAAAGCAGAAAGTACCTGATGATGATGAAGAAAAACTTGGTTTTTTTCCTAACTGGAATACTGTGTTCCTTCTTCTACAGGATGATGCTTCCCAGGAGAATAATATGCAAGCTGAAGTAACAGGTAAACTGAAGCAGCACTTTAATAACACCCTACCCAAGCAAAATAACACATCTGCTGGGGTTTCTGTCATCATGGTAAGAGAAATGAACATTTTTATACATTGATAGTATACTTTGCATATTTTCCTAACAGTGCTCTATGAGCATGTGTGGTGCAAGAATAGCAAACCCAAAACTAGAATAGTCTCTAATTCTAGTCTTTATTGCTGGATAATGTGGATTGTCTTATCATTGCTTGAGAGCAACCAAGTCTATCACAGTGTGCCACCTGAGATAAAAACCAGCTTTCAAACAGAAACCTGTGAATACTAAGTTAGGTGTATGTTAAAATGAAGTTTATTAACAATTTGAAATCTTTCTTTATAAAAACTGTGATTTTTTTTTTTTTTTTTTAAATCATACAGCCCACTTCGTTAGTTAAGTAGGCTTTTCCTCTGTGCGTGACCAAGTATTGTTTGATCTTGAGCACACTGTTGTTCAACACTACGTGTGCCAGGAACCCAGGCTCCATTTCAGAAACTTCTTTCTTTCTGATCTCACTGTGGCCCGTCCTTGTCTGATGCAAGGATAGACACTGCACACCGAGAGTATCTTCAGTAACTTAAAGAAAATAACATAACAGGGATTTCCACCCTCACCCTCCCATTATTATTAATCACTCTCAAAGCCCAGCCCACTTATGTTAACAAAGAATTGTTTTAATCATCTGAGAGTCAGTAAATTGAAATAAAATGTTTCTGCCTATGTCTATGTCTTTGTAAATACATTTATGTGAGTTAAATAGGCAAACAATTTAAATGTAGGGAAAGCGATAACATAGAAATAAGTCGGAAAGTGGATTTCAGGTTCATGCTCTTGTCTACATTTCATTTGACAGTTTGACTTGACAGTTTGAGAGGGACTTCAGAGCTTCATTCTTTATACTGTTGAGACTATGGATAAGCCTGAAGCTGAAAACTGGTATAAAATGCACTATATGTAATAAGAGCAATTTTAATTCTAACTCTCAGCCCCTCTCCAACTTGCATGCCACTTAAGCCTGTCTCAGATCTCTGACACAGCATAGCTTCTGGCTTCTTATTGGCGTGGGTTTTTTCTGTTAGCTACTGACACTCCTTCAGCCAGGAAAGTTCACCTCATTTTACCTTTTCCTGCTTTATTTCCTTATAACAGGTATGGAAGGATATAAATACCTAATTATTTATTGCTGAATGCAGCTCTCAGTTAATGCTGAAAGGAAAAGTCAAACCTTGTTCAAAACACTGTGATCTAATAAGGGTTAAGCCCCCGATTTGTTATTCTTGCCCTGGTTTATCTTGAGCTTTGAAATTTAGTTACCTTTGTGTTCAGAAGTTCTTCACTTGCTCCAGCAGTCATTGCTTACCAACATTCAGCTTCAGACAAGCACACTTTGTAACTCTCATGTATTGCAGTGCATTGCTCTCTCAGTCCACCTGCACATTCAGTGGAGCCCCCTTTAGCATCACCTCATTCCAACACTGTCACCCAGCCCATGCAGATAATACCATCCTGTGGCAGATAAGTAAAACTGCACATTCCCAGTTCAGTGTCCTTGCACAGGAGGCTCCTGCTGCCCCCAAAAGCATGTTGCTCTTAATTCATAACTGATTTTTTTTTTCAATTAAAAAAATGTTCTGTAAATCTAAATTTGTTGCAATTGTGTTAGTTCTGCTTAAAGTAAGTCTAGTTTCTGTCCCTTGCTTCCTTCCTTTTTCCTCCTTTCCCAATGCCTGCATTGCTTCCCTCTGAGTAGGTCCAAGGCAATGGTACGTACTAACTGCGATGCTTTGTTCTGCTGCACAAAAAATACATAGTCTCCATTTGTAACAAGAAAGGAGAAATAACTAAGCCAGTCTGAAGTGGAAAAAGCTGTACAGCCACATTAAACCAGCAAAGGAATATCTTTTAAGCACTTAAGGTGTTCTGTCTTGAATGATACATATCTAAAATAGGCAAAGCAAATGCCAATACACCAATTATTTACTTCCTCAGACACGTCTTGGTGTATTCTCCTGGAGGTAATTTTGTGCATGTGTATATCTTACTGTATCTAAAAACAGCTAGAAAAAGATGAGAACCCTTTGAAGACAGATGCAAAGAACAAAACCACTGAATTAAACACTGTTTCTATTTTAAAAAAAAATTCCACTTGTCACTCCCTTTATGGTATCAAAGAGCTAGTCAGGAGCTAATCAGTCCTAAATTAATAAAAAACATTCTCGCTTAACAACAGTAAAATTAAAGAAGAAAACTCTAAACTGCATTATGTAAGAATGTATTGCTGCTATGAGGACAGCACAGGAAAAAATCACTGTCAGCATGAACTGAAAGCATGTCCTTCCCCCTTTAAATAACTTTACCTGCCACTGAAATAGCAAAAACCCCTGTATTTACAACTCTTTTTCCAGCAAGCAAAAAAAGGAAATGCAATGGTGTCTTGGTTAAAAGAGTTTTAGACCATCACTAATCTCAAAAGCCCAGACCCTGTTCAGCTGCTCCTGTCCTTGCATGCTCCCTTTGCAGTGTTGATTGGCAGTAGCAGAGAACTCAGTTGTGGACTATGGAATTTTCTCCTTGTACCTCTATGCAGGTAGGCGTGATGTAATTTGAGTTAAAAAAACAAAACACCAAAAAAAGAAGAGGTAAGTACCTTATTTCTGCTGTCCTTGATGACTTTGATGCAATAAAGCACATCTAAAAAAAAAATGAACCATGCAAAATTTAACTTGTGTCAGAAAATTATTTCGGTATTAGATACTTCAGTGAATAGTGTACTAGTCAAACTCCACTAAAAACACACAGAAATTTTCACATTAGTAAAGCAAGTCCAATCAAAAAAATAAATTGCCCTGGAAAAGGCAGAGCACCTGATCTTTACAATTAGCATTTATCCTGTAGAGGGCATGGAAATTGTTGTCTTCAGCAGATGTACCACATACTCCAGATAAGCCACCTACTGCACTATGGAATTCTCAGTTCTCATTCCAACCTGTCGCTCCCTTCTCCTGTAAACTAATTTTTAAGTATAGAATTCAGAAATTATGCTTTTCTGCCAACATGAGAGGTCATTTGCCTACTCTCAACACTAAGCAGAAAAACAGGCCCTTTTCTTGAAGACAGAAAAAAGCTTTGGGTTTCCATCTCTCACTGTCTGCCGTGGCTCCCCTTCTGTACTGTGTGGTTTGTTACAGGAAATGTATCACTGAGTTCTCAGTAAGCATCATCTGATTCCTTGTGTGAGCAAAAACACAGGTACATAAATTTTGCTAATAGTTACTATGACAAGTTCTTTCTCTATCACAACCACTCATACCATCTTTTTTTCCACATCAGACTTGCAAGACAAAAATTTTAAACCTGCAATGGCAAGCATACATCTGGAAGATAAGTCTGCCTTACATTTTCTAAAATCAGCATCACAAAAATTATACCATTCATTATATAAAAGATTTCTGATGTTATTTCTCCTTTTTTTTCCTGGCTGTAATGCATGCACTTTGTCTTGTAGATTGTTTTAACCCTTAAGTTAAGACAGGGCTGTATGTAAGTGCTGTTTCATGTTTTGCCTTGGGTTTGTTTTGTTTTGTTTGTAGAACACAGCTCTAGATAAAGAGAGTCAGATTTTCTGCAGCAAGCGCTGTCAGGACTCTGGTAGAGCTGGAATGGAGAAAATGTCTGCAATTGCTGCTGCAGCTGCTGATCCTCGTGTGGCTGGGTCTGAGCCCCTCCTCCCTGCTGCTCCTGAGCCACTCCGGTCCCCCACACTGCCTTCTCCTGAGCTTGCTGGGGATCAGCCTGGTGCGTAGGACTGGGGAACACAAATCCAACTGAAGCTCCCCACACTCTGGCCACAGTTTTCTTCATTTCCCATGACTGTTTTCAGTTTGTGTGCACCTCTTGTGGTGAGCCCCAGCCAGGTCTGATCCTCTCCCTCACAGCAGGTGAGCAAACCACATCTTGGGAACAGCAGTAGGGGAAAGACTCTGGCAATGCTAGGTGGTTTTTTAAGTTCTTTGTGTTAATTATTAACTCCATTTCACACAGCCTTGGGCTCTAAATAGACTAACTTATGGTGTAGCTAACCATATTTTTGTATGAGCAGTGAGGTGGGGAACAGGTACCTGGCCTCGCCTCCACCAGCAGGCCCCATTCTGTTCTTCCGATGGGAATTCTCAGAAAAGTGGGAGAGGCAGTCAAGGGAAGAAAACTTCTATTTGCCTTCTATTCCAATGCCTCTATTTTTAGCCAAGTTTCTACTGAACTTGAAGAGGCAAATTTTCATGAAGAATTTTTTTAGTGGACTAACTGTAAAATATCATGAGACAAACATTTGGAGATAGAGAGGGAAGGATGGTTGTTCTCCATCAAGTTTGTTATCTGACTTGCAGGCAGGGTAGTGTTTAGATAATATGAATTTAAATAAAGTAACTTGGGATGTAAACATGAGCAGTGGACATATATTTGTTACAAAGACTGGAGTGAAGGAAGCCTTTTTGCTTTAGCCATTTTCTGTCCCATCCACACCTTTCTCCAGGGTCAGACTACCTGTTAGATAAAATAAAATTACTTTGGGCCTGTGAAGGGAAAGCCTGCTGCATGTTTTCTAAGCTATGATGAACTGAGCAGCTCCTAATTCTAGGACAAGCTGATAGAGGAGCTGCCATCACTAGCCATCAGAGGTTTGTCAGTGCTATCTCTCCCTATTCACCTGGTGCAGGCACTGGAAACCAGGATTGGGAAGCAGCTCTCCTTAATCTGCAGTCACAAAATAGACGAGGTTTTATCTTTCCCATAATGCTTAGTTCAATAGAGTATGTATTCGGCTTAATCCTTTTTCTTTGCTCGTTCTTATGAATTGGTCATAGCTCATTTTTTCTCTTAGCTATACTTTCTACTAGAATTGTAAAAGAAAGACCTGCAATAAACTTTCTTCATTAAAAAAAAAACCAAAACACAAAATGTTATTCATTTCTTTGGGAGCTCAGTTATTTTGCCAGTGAAACTGTTGTCTTATTCCCTCTGGAGAGACTGAACAATTAGATGCCTACCAAAACAATTTAATAGAATTAATTTGCGGGACTCCCATAAACTGCATTGTTTTGAAGTTCATTGATTCCTATGAAAGACATGAATAAACATGGTTGCTTTACCTTTTGAAGAACATTTAAAGATCAGAAAGTGCAAACTGATGGTAGCTGAAAGATGTGCAACATCTTGGCAAAAAAAATATTAAAGGTAGGAAACCATGGCATGTAGTAAACTATGATAAAAAGGTTGGGCCACAACCAATCCTTGTTAATTAACTTTGTTGTGGGTTCCCTGGAGTAAGTTCAATATACTTGAAGAGTATGGGAATAGCCTTTGTGTAAAATAACTTGTATTTTGGTACAGTGCAGAAATACGAAGCTTACTCAGAAGGGAAACTGGTGAGAGTCTGTAGCTGGCTGCCTGTGTGGTTGGTGATTTCTGCAACAAGTCTCAGACTCAGCCAAAGAAAGGATGTGGAATTTCAGGTGGAGCAGGCTAACCAGCCTCCACAGCAAAGACAGGGAGCCCCTAAAAGAGCTGAACTGAGAGACCAGCAGAGAGGGAACATCAAACAAATAATGAATACTGGGTTAAGTTTCTGGTTTTGCATCTGTAACAGAGAGGATCATCACTTGCCTGGTCAGCTGCCAGTTCTAAGCAATTGCCTTTTCTCATGGAAGAAGAAAGTGAAGACAAATACCCTGACTTCGTGTCCTTAAGCTCATGATTTACCAACATCTAAACATGTTTAGACAAGACAAAGCAGAGGCAGGTGCCAAAATGCCTATTTAAAAATAGTGCTGCCAGCTGGGAAAGATGATCATATGGCCAGAAATCAGATAAAAACACAGCTGAGAAAGTCCTCAACTCTTTGTGTGACCTTGGCAAAATTCTAGCACTACTCCATGCCTTAAAATAGCTCCACGTAAGTTCAGTCTGTGCATAGGTGCAGGAGGTATCACACTTTAACATAAAAATAAAGACCTGCTGGTTAACACTAAAACATTTAATGAAGGTTCCTAAGTATCACATGTGGTTTCTTACCTGCTGCACTTTCATTTAGTCCTTCTCTTATTGCAGAGCCACCAGCTGCTGCTGGGGAGAAGGCAAAAATAGTTCTGGTTCACAATTTCTTTCCTGTTACAAAGGGAAAGAAACCGTTACAGAAACTGTAAACAAGTTACACATTTCTCAACGAGGACTGTTACAAACACTCCACAGTGACAGCTCTACTGCTACCATGCCTACATTTTAAAAAATGAGTTACTAAAAAACCCAATCTTTTTAATCATCCTTGGTCTTTTTAGGTCCTTTGAAGGTGGGTACTTGTCACAGTAGCCCAGTGGAGCCATTCCTGCAGTTCTAGATTTAAAATCCCCAGGACTGAATCCTCTCCTACTGTAAATCAGCACATTACATCCACTGGATTCCCATCAATATTTACCCTTACAGACCATTGCCCCCATTCTGGAACATCAAAAATTATTTAAAATAATTGTCAAAATATATTAATAAAGATGATGTTTAATGATGATGTTACTTCCATCAAGTATTGACTCATTCTCAGCTAATTAAGAATATTTACACAGGTCAGTAAATCTCATTTAATCCTGGTTTTCATATCTTTCTTCCTCCCAGTAGACACTGGTCTATTTATTACAGCTTGATAGCATAGATCTACTGATTCCTTCACTTTTATATAAATACGTATTTATCAATCAATCATCTTTGGTTCTATCAGTTTTTAAATGGGAAATTATATTTCAGATTTACTCATTCTTTCTCTCAAGCTACATCCAAACAGCAATTGGAAATGCACAAAACCAGCAACCTACCCAAAATGCTCATTCAGTAAAAGTGATGGTTTTAAGATGACAAAAAAGACAAGCAAATTAAACCCTCCTACTTGCAGTCAGCTTCCATGTCTAATGAACAGAAATAGGTATTTAGTTGAGCTTTTCTGTCAGGCGAATCCTCTTGAGCAGGATTTTTGTTTCCTTTTTAAACTAAACTAGCATTATGAAAAAAAAATACCAGGGCAGGGACTGGTAGCAGCCATCCACTAGAAGGCTCTTGCTTCTGTTCTTGAATTTTTTTTTTTTCCAAAGAGAATTTGAATTTTAAGTGCTTTTGTTTCCTTTGGAAACAGGAAGCCAAGAGTGCAGGTTGCAGAAAAGCACAGCTTCACCGGGAAGTATCATCAACTGTTCCCTTATCCCCAAAATAACAGGGGAGATAATTGCCAAATAACAGAAAATACTGAAGTCTAAAGCATTTAAATGCTGAATGTCTAAACACTTGCAGCTACAGAGGCTTGAAAAAGCATCCCTTGCACACAGGATAAGCAAGGCAAAAAGCAAAATGGGAGAGCAATGTATGAACTCCTATCTCTGTTACTGGATATTGCTATCACTGAATGCACCTAAGTCTCACCACACAACCAGACTGAGCTGTGCCTACAACATTTTGCAGCTCACAGCTCGCATAGCAGGAAGAAAAATACTAGAACAACTTGAAGAAAGAAAAAAATAATAAATTATCACATCTCAAACTTTGTCCATTTAGCAACAGCAAGTACCACATTTTGGGAACCTCTTTTTGTCTATTCCCACACAAATGCAGCATCATTTCCAAAGCACACATCATGCTGTCTTTAATTAGCTGACACTATGATGCAGTCCCAGGGGCAAAGTTGTGTGCAATTTCAGATTTTACTAAATACATCTCTTGGTTTCAAGACTATGTTTTCCAGTAATGTCTCAATTAATTTACAAAAAAAAAAAAAAAAAAAAAAAAGAAGTAGTTTTATTTCCTACAATATATGAATAGTTGTGAAATATTTTACATTCATTTTATAACAATATGCTTCTTGATAATAAGTCTCAACTAAAAGTAAGCTATTTACAGGTACAAGTTACAATTTATTCTTTCAAACTTTGTATGTTTTAACACGTTTTTATCTCACGACACTGGTTGTATTTGAATTGAGGAGCTTTACGTTAAACATAGTTGAATTTCAGTATATCTAAGCAAAATCTGAAACCATTTCCTACACTTTCTTTTTGTCCAGAGCTTTTAAAGAGCAACTTTAAATTACAAAGCATCATTTACTGTAATAGCTTACTAAAAATCTTAGGTTGGTTCTGCATAAACTATTTTGGATTTCATATAATATTGTAGCATATGCTAAATCCACACACGTGACTCATTTCAAGTGTTTCATCCTAACACTGTATGGGAGAGGTCTCACTGGTTTAGAGCAGCACTCTCAGAATGGCTCATCTCTGGTTCTATTTAACAAGGCTAAAGCCAGTTTCTCAAGAACAATATAGTGATCTGTTATTCCCTTCAAATTACTTCTGGGAGAAAGAGGGAAAAAAAATTATGCCATACCACAAGCACACTGAAATCTCTATGAATATGAAATCTAGGACATAAAGTGGAAAAACTACAATCTAGACAGTCACTTTATCTAGGCCATTCTTATTCAATACATCAAACAGCAATCATGTCCTGACTGCAATAAAATTCACTTCCCATTACCTTGGTATCAGTTCAGCTCCTTGGGATGTTTATCAGGAACAAAGCGCTGCAGATAGGTGGAGGACTACCAAGAGGATGTCAGGACCAGAAACAATAACAGAGACATGCACAGCTTGCCTTCAGGTGTAGAGACTTTATGATAACAGCACAATACAGCCAAGAACTGCAGAAATATTTTCAAGTCTCACAGCATTCATTTACCTCTGCCTGCAGTGGCACCACAACACAAACTTCCTTCAGAGAAACTCCCACTCTGACCCCCACATCTCCTCTTCCAGATCCTACAGCATTTCTATCAGCAATTTGCGGATAGAAAATAGAAGGGGTTTCAAGCTATGCTTGCCAAGTACTTCTGCACAACCCAACCAAGCAGCACTACTACAGAGAACTTCCCATAACTACATCTGGCAGCAGCTCTGTTTGAACTTACCAGAGCAGAAGAAAGGCCAGACTGTCACATAAAGAAATGCTCTTCATAAACGCTCCCTCTGCATAAATGCATTTGAGGAGAGGGGTCTGTCCCTCTCTTCCAGAACATTCTGCCATTAACAGCCAAATGAGGCCCAGCTGCAGGTTAATGCCTGGCATCTGCTGATTAAACAGGGTTCAGGTGATCCATGTGACACAGGTGCTGTCCTGCAGAGAGTAACAAGTACCTGAGTAGTTAGAAATTTAAGCCTGTTTTCCATCTCATCACAAACAGCGTGAGGTGGACTACTTCAGCCAAAGCTGAGATCACAAGTGCACACCCAGGCCCCCAGGCTGGTGTCAAAGGTATTTGGGTTTACCTGTGGAAGGAGGGGATGTCCCACACACCAGAGCAATCCAGAACAGGGGTGTCTTTGCAAGCCTGCTCACGAAGGAGAAGGTGAAGATGTCCTTTCCCACAAACTGCTGCAGCACTCCAGTGGCAGAACACCACACTGCAGCAACTGCTGCTTCCCAAGACGGGCTCGATGCAACTCAGGACAGCACACACAGGTACAGCTGTGCTTCCAGTTTGGGAAAGCACCTCCTGATCCAATAGAGCCCTTTCTAAAACAAGCAATCTAACAATCAACTCCCCGGGAAACATTTAGGCTCCAAGATCAGGAACTAATATTTCTATCATTAATTGTTTCCTCATAAAGAGAAGACTTTCAGAATTTCCATTTGGCAAAACACACCTTTGGTTGGTTATTTGGATTTTTTCCCTCCACCCAGCCTAGGAAACCCACCCTGGTTTGAGACAAACACAAATTGCAGTTCAAGATTATTCCAATTTCCCCTCAAACTCTGCTGATACCAGGCTGTGAATGTTGTTGAACTTAAGGAAGTGTGAAGTACAAGTTCTGAAGTACAAGTAACAAATGTGCAGTACACATAGCTCAGTACACCAGGCACTTCCCACAGACATGACCCACTACAGTCTTTGCTTAATCCCATCATCCTTGTGCTACACAAAACATGAAAATGTAACTACTGATACACCACAACCACCTCAGTATGAAAATGCAGAAAGCACAGGACACCGTTTCATACACACCAAGTACATGAAATGCATCAGCCATGGTAATTCTGTCCTCTGTTGGGAATATACCCTGAATCACAAGAACCCAGTACTCCACTGAAGGTGTCAATTACAAATGTAATTTTATTTCATTTCTTCACTCAAACTGAATTTTGTCATTCCAAATCTTTACTGAAAGAGAGAGTAGTTAAATGCTTAGAAAAACCAGGAACTGCTCTAGTAGGCAGCTAAAGAAATGTATGTATCAATACAGATATGGAATGTAAATTTCAACTCAGAGATCACAACATACAAAGAAGATTTTTATGCAATACAGACTTACAAAACAGTAACAGTTCTTTTCACAAATATTTTCACAGAGTTCTGCACAGCAATCTTGTAGAAAAGTAGATTTGTGCAACACCAAAATAGCTTATTGTTCCTTAGTATAAATTATTTGTCATTTCCTAAAAGAAAGAGGTAATTTAATATGACTGGGCAGGATCTGACTGGATTTGGTGGTAGCAAAATACGAAAGACATTGTTGCTATAGGCAGAAAAGGCATATGGCATGTGCTATAGTATTGCAGGGGCATGTTCTGATGAAAAAGAAAGAAAAAGTGGCCTGCAAATCTTGTGCTTCTGCTGCTGGATGGGGGCTGTGCACCAGCAAGCACCTGCTGCCTCCCTGCTTCCACAGTCAACCAGCAGAAATGTGCTTTGGAACTTGCCCCTTCTAAAATCACCTGCCTCTGTGGGCTTCTGATCTGAAGCCTTCAAAATTAGCCTTTCTTATTTGGAGGAACAATCCACATTTTGGTGTGCTTTGAAGGAGATGCCAGGTAGAAACTAAAAAGGATTCACACTTGATGTAACACAAACTCCATTCCCGATTTCTCTTGTAACTGCACGAAACATACAACTAAAAAAGAACTAATTGTCTAGGCCTAGAAACATGCTTGAAGAGTAACATTGATGGAAATGATTTGCAAAGTTTAAAATTACATTAACCATAATTTATATATTACCCCTTGATTCCCAGAAACTTCGGTGCTGATGTAGTACAATCATTTGGAAAAGTACGAGACAAAGTGTGGTGCAGATAGCACAGATTAAAATTCCCCCAATACCATAATTAATTTCCATTATGTTAAAATCATATATTCCTCAAGGTTATAGATAAAGCTTCAGATGGAAAATCTGTTTCTTCATAATATAGCTAGAATGTGAGTTTTAACCATCTTTACTTTAGGTTTTGTTTACAGACAAGGATCAAAATAGACTTCTCATTGTGACTAAAAATATAGATTTTTTAACTACAGAACCCAGCAGCTGGTTTTCTGCTTCTTTGCCCTTCCCCCAAAAAAGTCAAGCGAGGTCTACAAAAATAGCAATTAACTTTAAAAAATAGGTTGCTTCTTCCAGCAAATTTAAGTTACATTCAGATGTAATAGAACTATTTATAAGGAGCCATGGGGTGGCTCGACCAAGGGAGGCAGTGCTGTGTGCAGCTCCCTCCTGGCCACAGCTGCTCCTGTCAGTGCTCATCCCAGCCTCTGGGAAGGTCAGTACCTGGTTTGGTACTCGTGGTGCCAGCGATTGAAATCATTGTAGAAAACCACGATGCTCCCGGACGCCATTCCAGTCATTATACACCTGAGGGAAGCAGATTTACCAATCAGAAAACATGCAAAACAATGTGCAGCACTTTGTGTGGGCAGCCTGAAGCCAGAGCTGAGAGTTGGACAACAGAACTGTTCACCAGCATCCCTGTCCTGCAAGGCCACTTGGGATTCCCCCAGGACTATTTCTTGGCTGGTTTTTGGGGGGTATTGGAGCAGGATGAAGCCCTGGTGTCGCAGCAAAGTGAAGGAAGTCCAGGAGAAGTGTTCATTTCAGTTTCAACTCCCCCAGCACATCTACATGAAGGAATTGGGTGTGGGCACTGGCCTTCAGTTGGAAATACTAAAACTGAAGGCTTTGACTGTTTTGGAAGCTCCTGAAAGCAATCCCTGGGCTTTCCCACTGAGACACTCATTCTGAATTCCTTACACTTGGCCAGCTACTAGAGAGCATTTAGATATGTTTGAAAAGCCATGACCCTGACACAGCACACAATCAAGAGTTTCTATATTATCTTCTCTACGGTCTCATTAAATTATTACAAAAATCAGAACTATAAAGATGTATTAAATCCTGGCATTTTGGGGAAAAAAAAGCCTGAGAATTAAAAAATTCAAAGAAAAAAGCTGCAATATTGTCTTCAAAACAAATACTGAGATCATCAAAACATTGCATTTTGATAGAATCACAGAATATCATGTCAAGAGCACCATTCTGATTGTTTTTCTACTGGGTTAAAATATCTTTTTCCACACTCTCAAACACATAACATTCATGCATACCAAATAAATAACTCTGATTAATTACCTGCAGTTAATCAGTAATTACGCAGTAAAATACCCGAGTAGCTCTCTTCCTTGTCTCCAAAACCAAAGGTTCTTAACTTGAGCACATGGATAGATTTCTGTATGTTCATATTAAATTTCAGTTCATTAACACGTCATTAATTGCAGTTCAAAGATTGTCTAAATGCAAAATTTCCGAGATCTAAGATTCAACAGCTGTAACTCCAGGTTTTGAAATATATTTAACAGCAAGGGCTTTTTTTTAATGGAAAACTGCTTCATCAAAAATGCCAATAATCTCTCGTGATGCTTATCAAGAAGCTGTTCAGTGTTTCATTGAAGTCCACAGGTTTTACTGGTTTGGATTTTTTAAAGTTCATTTTGTGTAAGTTTTAGAAACATAGATAAAAATTTTAAAACATTCAGTATGGACTTCAGCAAGTGGAAGGCTAAGAGCCTCAGCAACATGCTTTACTGCACAAATCTCTATGGGATTTAGGAGACAAATCTGCTTGAAAAGTACACAGGAACACCACTTAGTATACACACCACAGCAAATAAAATCCTAGCCTGAAAGGTAAAGGTGTACAGATGAAATGGGAAACATCCATCCTATAAACAAACCATGTTTTTGTGATAAAAGCACTGAAGCATTTTCAAGCACAGTTGCATTGGAAAGTGTGATATGAAACTGCAGTAAAGATTTTAACTGGTCACCTTCAGTAGGAGAAGTCTTCAAAAAGGGTCATGCTGTATGTGGATAAAATAATTTTCCTAGAACTGAGAATGACTCTTTGCTTCAGCAAATATATAGATGTATGGAGGGAATCTTGTTGTGCAACTATTCCAACTGTTCTATTTTTAACATGAAGGTCTGGAATTAGGAATGTGATTTGTCTTGGAAGTGAAAGAAGAGAGATGAAAGTACACATGTAACCTTCCACCTCCCTGTGACCCACACTATACATTGGTGCAGACCAATAACTCAGCCTATCTTGAAAGACTGCCAAAGTAAGATTTCTTGGATCTCTCTTCATTCCCTAAAGAGCTGAAATCCTGAAAAAGATTATCTGCCCTAAATATGACATGTTAAAAAAAAAAAAATTATGCAAGCAGAATTCTCAAGATAATCACCAGTATCTGTGATCCACAATCAGAAATCACAATCAGAAGAACAACAAAAATGCAATTTAATTGTAAATATATATTCCCCAAAACTCTCATCCAGACCAGACTTTGCTCTCACCTTTGGTCATAGGACAGGGCCATGGATCGGATTCCAGCATCACAGCCTGGGTAAGCAAAGAGCTGCTTGAGGTCCCACACCTGCCAGACCATGACAACTCCGTTGTCTCCACCTGTGAGCAGATACTGTCCATCCCGACTCAGCTGAATGGCCTAGGGGCAAATCACAGGGAGATTTGTCAGATAAATGTGTGCTGCTCTTAATTCCCCACTTTTCCTTTCAGTAAAAGGTTTCATATTGACAGCTGAATGCCCAGGGAGACTTTGATATCAACACAAGCTTTTGGGAAGCAACATTATTGTTGTGTTATTTTACCCAGCAAGGGAATTAATGCTGTTATGCACAAATCTCCAATACATTAGATCTCACTAGTTAAGTCTCACCTGACCTGTGATTTATTCCATGTTCCAAAGATCCAATATGAGGTCAGCTGAAGAAATTTACTCTTCTAATTAGCTAGATTTAAAAGATGCACAGTACTGGCGTTAAAATACAGCACCTGACATTCCCCCAAGGGTCTTTAATACTAGCCTAGCAGAAGCTGAATGTTGACAGGAACTGAACTGTCATACAAATCACTAAAATTAATTTAGACCAGCACTTTTAGATTCCTGCACTGGATTAATAAAATAATGATCCACCTCTCTTAACAGAGACTATTTCCTTTCACCATCCATCCTGAAACTGCCTGTGAAAAATTCACTGGCATATACCCTTTTGTATGCATGATGGGGACTGATGGCAAATCTGTACTTGATATCTTTATTTGGGAACCAGGTCATGAAGAAAGATGGGATATCATTGGTTTTCAGAGTCAAGACTTTCAAACAAGAATCTCCAATCTATTGTGGTATTTCTTGTGTGCTATTGGAAAAAAAATCAAGATACATACTAAATATCCGGAAGAGTAATTTTCCTTCTTTACCTGATGACTATACCAGATGATACTATCAGATACCAAATGGACAGGATACACTAGAAATCTTTCTTAAAAGAGGGATTTCCCCAGTTTAAAGCCAAAATGGGGCTTAAGAGAACTGAACTTGAAATTTTAGTAGAGTAAGTGCTAATTTATGGGGGGGGAGAGACCATAATCTACCTAGCCCAGTGGTGTACTCCCAACAGTGGCAGCAGGAGATGCTGCCAGCCCGGTCAGCACACAGCCCCTTCCCCCTGTGCACCACAGCACCCAAAATCACTGGATTATAGAAAGATCAGAAAGTTCACCTGTTCCTTTTAGTATCTATTTATGGAAATGCTGCCCATGAATTTTCTTAATCTGTTTTTCAGCCTGCTGATGATGCCTTCTGAGGGGGGCAAGAATTGGCAGAAGTTTAGCACAGGTTTATTACCTGTTTTGAGGTGATCCTAATCAGTTCCAGCAAGTACCTCATAGGTCTCATATTGTGGGGTTTCCTAAGTAAGAGTTCTCCATTCATCTCAGCCATCGCCTTCATCACTCTGTAAACCTTCAGCATTCCCCACCTCAAAAAGCATTGAATGAAGCTCATTCCCAACACCAACCCTTCGGAGACTCCATGACTGACTGTTCTCACAGCAATAATATCTTTTCCATGCGGGTCTCAGTAATTACTACTACAGAAACTCGGAGGCGGATAAAAACTTCTGAAAAGAGGATCCTGGCCTGCTGCTTTACAGAAAAGAAATGTAAGCAGTAGAGAATACCAGGCCCTGATTTTACAGCCTCATCCTCCAAATGTCCAGGAAAATGGAAAGGTTTGCAGTGTTTTCCAAAGAAACAAAACCAAAAAGTTCAATGGATTCTGTCATGTGGAATGACATCAGCATGAGCCACCAGCAAGATCAAGACCTTTGAAACTGCATTTTCGACCGTGATTAATAATCCCAGTAAGCCCAAACCTTTTCCTATGCTCTCTTTCTGTTTCCAGGTGCCTCTTCTCTGCTCTCTTTCTGACTTTTGCTCCCCAGCTTGACTTCTGTTTTTCCTTCTCTGCTCTGTACTTTTATATTTCTCCATGATACTCAGCACAGGAGCAGCCCGTCCTTGGTTCTATTCTTGATTCTGCTCCTCTTTCTCCTCTGCCTCCTCATCAGTTCTTCCCTTTCCTTGTCCTGGGTCACACCATCACATTTCTTGCCATGGCTCTTTTGTGCACCTCTTGTGAGGGATGATTGGTTGCAGGGAAAAACTGCATCCACGGCCTACAGATGTTCAGTACAGAATGTGGATGCTAAGCATTATCTACAAATGTATTTAACTTAACATTTGTGAATCAGCTAAATTTGGGCAGCCTTTCAACAAAATACACACCCTTCACATCAGGATTAACTTGTGATAAATTTCAGCTGGCCCAACTTCTCAATAGAATGATGTAAGCATGGAGAATGTTCAGGGCAGTGGCTCTTAAATTCCAAACACACACGGTTCTACAGACAGACTCATTCTCTTTGACTAAAACATTGTCACTGGAAGGCAAGGAAATTGCCTCAGGATGATAGTCTACAAGCAAAATTCCAGCTCAAAGATTTAAATTTAGGAAACAGTAGAAAGAACTGAAGACGGGATTTTGCAAACATCTCTCTCTGCTGAAGTCTGCAATTACTTCGGCACTTGCAGTCTCTGCTTATACAGGTTTGCAAATATGCAAAACGTTTTACATACCTCAGGCAAAGGAAGTTGGGGGCTTTTCTTAACATAGAGAATTTATAGTGCACGCACCACAAAAAAAAAATCAGAGAAACTAAAACACAAAGACATTACGTTCATGCAACACTGAAGTGTTTATACAGACTGCTGACAAGCCTAGAAACCAAAATATACAGTGTGTGCAAGATACTGCTTTGTGAGCAGCAGTAACTGAAGTCAGACATATTGCACATCTGTATTTTTTGTATTGCTGCACTCTATTACTGTGATGCCAAATACATCCTGTAAGAATTATACGATGTGCGACACTTAGATTAAGATAGAGCTTCTATATTATGTTATAAATTTTGAGTGTTTACTGCAACAACTCCCAAGGAGTCAGAATGGATCACACTGCTGGAATTTTATTTCATACAATAACTTTAAAAGGAGTGTAATTGAAACACAAACATATACTGTAAACAAAATGTAACACTGAGCAAAAAAAAGATTATAAACCTATTTCAGTCGTGTTTTGAATTATGACAAGACATACATGTAAATTTAGATACAATAAAGCAGAACATATGGAGTTTTTCCAACCATATCTAAGTATGGAAAACAGAATACTACCCAAGGTTAGAATTGAGTATTGTGAGTTGAAGCTTCTCCGTCTCCCCCCCAAAAATAAATGTTCCAACCATTAATTGCTTCTGTGATTGTTACTATCAGAAACATGCTAAGAACCTTGAAAGCACAGACATAAGGAGCTTGAAAACTCTAATTTAGAGGCTGTCTTAGAAGAGTAGAGCAAGACAGGGGCCGAAAACAAACTGATAAGGCTGAAAATTATCTAGAACTAGCATGCACTGAGTGGATGATCACGAGATCTAACTAACCACACAAGTATTAAAGAGATTATTCATTAGAAGCAAAAATCAATATGGGGTGGTTTTCTTCTCTATAGCAATAGTAGCCTCCTAAGGGTATTTCCAAATTGCAATGAAGACCGTGACAAATAATTATTTGCTACACTTATAAAATTCAGCTGATGAAAATCCATTAACCTTATGGTCATGGTTCACTTGAATTTTATACTTGAGGCTTTTACTGAAGAAATGCTATATTAAAAGGCAAATTAAAGCCATTAATCTTTAACTCTTCCACTACCTGCAACATGCAGTAGGTTTTGTGATCTTTTGATTAAATAAAGTACAGGCTTTGAACCCTTACTAATACCTGTGCAATTTTACTGTCATTGGCTTGTCATGAAGACAAGATGTTGATTTATTTAATTTTTATTGTTTATAAATAAATTTCTCAGCCACTTGCCTATATATATATTAAGGGATGAGGGAATGAATGAAGGGATGAAGGAATGAATGGAAGAAAAAGGTGACCCTATCAACATTTCAGTATCATGATATGCCCTTCAAGATTTAACAAATGAAAGGATGCTTTTACTCCCAAGTACTCCAGCTGGTAAGAGGATCACATGAATCAATTTTACTGTTCTGCTTTTCCCCAGCGTAGTTTATCTGCAATTCTGCTAGGTATGAAACTGAAACAACCCTGCAACTAATCTTTCTCACAACATGAGCTTCAATCTCTCAAATAATCCCCAAAGTGCACAATTTCAGCAATGTTCTAAAAGCCCCATTTCTGACTTGGAAAGTCTCACAACTTTGCACAAATCCCTTTTAACGTTTCAGGTTTTTGAAAGGCAGTGCTTTGTAAAAAGGCAGAGCTGACACTGTGACAGCCCTGGCTTACAGCAGCAGGAGTCTTGTGGGCACTTCCACATTTCAAAACAGACTCAGGAAAGGAAAATAAATTGGTTCCTCTGGGTGAAACAGCATACAGTCTTTGTTTAGGGTAAAATAACTTTACTGCTCAGAACAAGCACACTATTTAAAGTTATTCATTAAGATATCTAAACACTACATGGTAGATGTGCTGCAATATGCCTAAGCTCCACTGAGCAATACAGTATTTAAAACAAAAGCAGGTGGAAGGCATTGATTGGACCCTGAATTTCCCCAGAGGATCTGTATTTTTTCTGGCTGTTTTCTAGCACAAGAATACGGGAAAGAAAATCAGAATGTTGATCCAAACATCATTATCGAAAACTGCTGGTTTTGCCAATAACGTCCTGAAATACCGGCCCATAATGACACAGGAAAACCAAGACTGTTACACTACAGATTCCACACTTATGACCTTTTTCCTTCCCTTTTCTATCCTCCCCAAGCAAAAGCCAACAAGGAGAGTTTGTCAGCACAGCCCATGGGTAGGTGCTATTCATTTTAAATGCCCCACTTTAATCATGCAGTTGCCACTCTCCTTCAGAGATGATGTAGTGCAGAAGCACTGGCAGAGACGCTGTAGGTTGTTTAAGTGTAAAGCTCAGCTGGGACCACTGGGAGAGAAAGAAAACAAAACAAAACAAAATAAACCCCAAACCCCTCCACAAACGTAATTCTGGCCCACAGAGAGCAGAACTTCCTTTGCCTCCAGCAACATTCCTAAAGCTGTGGGTACTGACTGAAACACTACAGAAATTGTTTTAGCCGGCAAGGGATTTCTAGATATTTTACAGATTTGCTGGCCTAGCTGACAACATAATCACAACTGAAAGTGACAGATTATCAACATTATTAATGTAAAAAGAGAAAACACTGTGATATCGTTTTGCTTTATGGAAAGAACTCTGGGATGAAGGGTAGGCTGAAAATCTCAGAAGTATTTGTACAAGGACAGGCAAAGGTACAATTTCAGGAAATTGATGCAAAAATCTACATTAATTTGGAAAAATGTCAGGGGACAGAAATATACACATTCCTACTTCACTTCCCCAGCCTCAAACCTGCACTTGTGGCTGCCACAGAACACAGAGATCAAATGCCCCCTAACCCCTGCAGACTGCACTCTCACTATGGAAAAGAGACCTACACAGAGAGTTATTTCTGCATATGCCACCACCCGCACAGCTGACATTTTGAATGGATGACATAAGGATACTAAAGTAGCAGAGCACAGTACATAAGAGTTTTAAAAGGTTTTAAGTGGAATATCCTTAACTGTATCAGAAACTTCAGTGCTAATGAAGCAGTCACTGTTCCATACAAATTAAGAAGTGGAAATAACGAAGATCAAAATTCTTTCAAATACATTAACACATTCTTCCATCTTTAGTATGGAAAGAAGTGCTCACAACTTTGCACAAGAGCTGAAAGAATGCCAGTAATTCTGTAAAACGAACATGACGGCAGAGAGGGATTTTCTTCCTGACACATGTAATCCAAATAAAGGAAAAACTTCTGAGAGCTTTCAACTCAGGAGAACATTGGAAATCCCAGCAGCTGAGTTCCTGGGGTCTTCCATCAGATTATTAAAGTCAGCTTGGAGGTGTGGCACTGCAATACAGCTGGCAGCTTCTGTTCTGTTTCATAGATACTATTACACAGGAACTGTCAAGAGACCTTCATTTTGTATTATAAAATAATTTTCATAAAGCCATAAGCTTAAAATGCCTCCTGCATAGTTTTGGACTTGCTCCACATCTCTTGCAGCTGAAGATGTGGAACTTTCCTGCCTGCTTAGCAAATGCCAAAGGCCTAAAGGAGTTGAAGTACAGACATATCCCTGTAAAATTCATGGAGCTCAGCACAACACATGCTATCTGAACCGAGATGCAGGAATGCAGTCAGAGATGCCAAAAGAAAGGGAAAGCTTACAAAGCAGCATGTCCACTGACCTCCTGCCTTCAGACTCAAAAGTACAGATGCAGCTCAGCCTCTCCTGGTCAGCAATTGGTGATATTTGTATTCTCCGCCTCAAGGAAATGCCTACACAGCATTCCTTTATGAGAAGAGTTATTTTACAGTTAAAACTGTAAAAGACCCCTCCTGATGTTATTAAGAGTACATGGTGCCCTTAAATTTTTTCAGAATGCTGCTATGCTAATGGTTTAATATCACACAGTTATGGTCTGGCTATAGAAAGAGTCTCCACACAGCTCCAACATTCACAGGTTTTCCCCATGGAACTGATAGCACACATTTGAGGACACTCACCCTTATCTTGTCATCTGTTTCCATAGTGGCTTGCAGTCTCCCATTCACACTGAACACACAGAAGAGGCCGTTTTCATAATATATGACACAGTGGCCTTCTCTGGAAGCTTGAATAAGTTTTGGTCTCAGGCAGCTTTCGGGACCTTGTAATCTTTCAGGACCTTCTAATGTCCTCAGTAGATCTCCATTCATAGAATGTACAAGACATGGTCCTTCTAGTGAGACAGAACAGGATCTCAGGTTATTGATTTACATGCTCAATTAAAGACATATACCAAATAATAAGTCATGACTTCTACTTAAATAATCACTATTATAATACATTATAGTGGTTTTTACTATGTTTAGGTGGATTGCCTATGACTTTAGGGGAGCCAGAGAGTCAGATGAACATCTTATCCCTTAAAAGCTTTGCATTAAGGTATTTTAGAGCACCTATCATAACCAGTTAAAGACCTAACAGATTGCCTTTTGTGGATTTTCTTTAAAGCTGGAAGTAGTTACTTTTGAGAGTTAATTTTTAGGAGTTAATTTTGAGATTAGTTAATTTTGAGTAATTAAACATAATGAACCTTAAAAAGAGATTTTCCCAACACAGACAGAGCTAAGAGTAATGAATATACACGTAGGTATTCTAAAAGTGTATGTTCTCATATTAAGATTTTAAGCCATACATGACCCACTAAGTATTTGCTTTTTTAACATATTTTGACAAATATCTGCCTTGTACATAAGCCACATGAGTTCACATGCATAAAACAGAAATGCACAGAGGTACAGATCATGAGTACACCCAACTCTGAAGAAGTGTCTCTGAGTGGCTTCTTTAGAAACACTATGGCAGAAAGATACTAATTCCAAGAAATTTACGGTTTAAAAATAATTGTGGACAATTAAGCAAATAAGAAACATATAAAGAGTATCCACAGAATCAACATCATTCTTTATAATTTGCCTGCCAAAAGGAGGTCTTTGAGAACACAAACGGGGCATATTAGAGGTTTTGCAGCCAAGCTCAAAGAGCTTGAACAGAACTACCAGTAGTTTATACATACCCTTCATTAAACTAACAATCCAGCACATTCTCCTACAACTAATTTTTGCTTCCCTTTTTTGAGAAGTTATGGATAACAGCCACTCTTCACCATCCTGGCCCTCAAAGGTTGTATCCAACTATACTATATGCAATTACACACCAGATAAACAAACAGAAATAGCAATCAGGAGGGAAACTGATGTGGTTGCCTCTTCTTATGAATGTCTGAACAATCCTCAGTTTTAACGTGTTTAAAAAGAGGTTTCAAATTCCATACCAACTAAAAAAAAGGTTAGAAATAAAACCACCATTAAGTTCATAAATTCTGCCACCTGAGACTATATTCCTTTTGGCATTAGGAGTATAGCTTCATGAAGAGAAAGAAATGACAAGAGCTACCTTACCTTTTGAACCACTTATTACCAGGCCAAGCTCAGCACAAATGGCAGCACAGGTGATCTCATAGTCATGTCCTGTCAGAACAGCTCGAGGAGTTGCAAAATCGCCTTCAATGAAAAAACAATAAAAGCAATCTTTGGTTACTGTCTATTCCCAAAAATCACTGCTTTCCATCACTGAAGCACCTTCTGTTTCCTTGCTCTTTGAGTTCATGTTGCTTACAAATCACTTCAACGCTCCTGTTTGCATAGTATACTGCACTACCTGTGCAGTACAGCAGCAGCACTCTGCCTGCACATTTACTAACACACAGTAACAGGAAAGTCAGGCGTGCATTAAAGCCAACCAGTTGGTTTCCCCTCCCTCTGTCTCTCCCTCTATTTATATTTTGTGGAGGGAGAGATTTAAGACAATTACTACCCTTTCCTGTAACAGCCACTAGTAAATGCAAGTATCACTACAGTAAGTACCAAGAGAAGACACCAACAGTGCCCAAAGATGAAGGAAAACATTCAGTGACTGATTTTATTTTGACCTAATAACAGTGATGAAACCTCAGCCTGAGGTCCAGTTCTTTGGAAGATGTAGAGCTTGGACCACAGTCAGTATGAATTTCTGAAGAATTTGCAAAAAAATCCCACTCAAACCCAACATTAATGCTCCTATTAAACATTTCCCTGCAACAGGAACTAGTTTTTTGGGGGGGTTTTGAGAGTCTCTTTATAATCAAATATATATGGATACAATAAAAAAGAAAAATTGTACAACTGGCACATTTAAAGGAAAAAACATTATTCTCCAGGTCAAGGCAGAGAAAGGGTAAGCAAATGCTATAAAGCTCTTTAAATCTTTTTATACCTTTACTAACAGGTTATTCACTGCCCTCTTCAAGAGTGCTAGCATTTCACAAAAATCACAAAGTTATTTTTGTATTACCATATAATTAGCTCATTCATAGCATTCCACAAAGGATTTAAACTCTAAGGGATGTTTCTTGGGCAATGCTGTCATGTAGCTTTCAAAAGGTTTAGATGAGTTTTTAAGCAGCAGGGAATAATTTCACTTCACAATAAATGATGATATGTGAGATACCAACAAGGCAGTAACGCAATGATAAAATCAACCTTTTTCCACTTGAAAAAGAGGAAATGGTTTTGCAAAGACACAGAGTAATAATGGGACCTATTGACTCCATCAGTCACTAAGTTAGCATCAATCAAATTACATTTGAGGTTGTAACTTTTTAAAAGATAAACCCAGCATTATGTCATTAATCTGTCCATGTAGAGCAGTGCCAGCAATACTGGTACTGAGTGTTATTACAAAACATGGAGCTATATTTATAGTTTCTCGGACCCTACGTATGTATACTGAGAGACTTCTCTGGAAAAGAGGTGTAAGATCTGGGCTTGCATAAATATATTTACTCAGACCATTTATACCACTTCCCAAAACATCTGTGCAGCTGCCACATTCCAATGGCTTTTAGGTAAGGTCATAATCTATGACAAGGTCTCAAGTCAAGAATTTTGACCTTTCAAAATTTGATTTATTCTGCAGTTACTATTATAATTTATAATTTATATTAATACAAAAATTTGAAAAGTAAATAAATCAATTTCTTCTTAGATATAGACATGATATATGTGTGTGCATACATGTACACACCCAGGCATGTATGTTGCCAGCATTTTAAATGTGAACATGCATTGGAGCAACTTGCTGAATTTGTCTTAATCTCTTAAGAAATAGCCATTAAAAGCTGTGACTTTTGTTTCATATATTGTTTGAAAACACACTCTCAAGCCCAGGAAGTACGGCAGCTGGTTCGGGAGCAAAGGAAAAACTCCCAACAAATTAGAAGCATAAGGGTGGATTTAATAACCTCTAGGTACTTTTCAGGTGGCTGATTCTGTGAATTTTGCTCACAAACCTTTCAGAGCAAAGTTGCTCTATTGAACTTTGCTCCCCTAAACATGGGCCAGGCACCTCAGAAGATTCATAAATGACCATTATGTAGCCAAGCCACAAACCTGCAGTTTTGGGGGAAAATGTAACAGCAACCATAACAGTCATATACTATCCAGTAACAATTTAATGTTGCCAACCCAATTCTTTCTCCCTGTCATTCCCAAGCCCTAAAAGGAGGCAGCTTTGTGCATGTAAGGTCTTGTTAGTTTGTTTGCTTTTAAATGAGCTGCCTGTATTAACAAAATTTTAGAATTCTGGTTTTATTGCTTTCTTCTGCTTTTAGAAATTGCATTAACACATACTTGCATAGATCAGCAAGGAATTTATCTAATTATACACCTCACATTAACGAAACTTTTGAAATCAGAGTTTTAAATATACAACATTGCAGGAGGTAATGAATGAAAGATATTGGAGTTAGAAGCACTTATGAGAAGCAATGCCTGAATGAATTATTAGGAGGTGCAGATAAAATCATGAGAGTAAACTTATTGCTTACATCATCTACATTAGTATAGGCTTTAAGTGTATAAGGCTGTCAGCAACTACATCCATTAAATGTAGGAGATAATATTCTTAAATCAAGAAGTAGAAACTGAGAATATGTATTTATCACAGTTCACAGAAAATAAAATTACCCTAAGTAACACTCAGTCTTTTCAGAATTCGGACTTGACTTCAAACATAACAGAGTATAAATCGACAGGTGGAAGGATAAGTGTTTCATAGATTGTATCAACTGTTTCCTAAATTATTTTTGAAATAAACACTTAAACAAAAACAACAACAACAACACAACCCAAACAAACAAAAAAAGAAGAAATCTGAGTAGTATCTTTAATGAACTTAGGATTTGAATAGATACTGTAAAAGAGGAGTCCTGTGAAAAGTCAGGCTGACTCCTTTGATAAGAATGTCAAGTATTTCGGGGTTTCCAAGCCTCTGATTTCCAAAATAATGGGGTCAACTTAAAAGCTGGTCATAGAGCAGAACAGATTTCTTTAAAAGCTTTTAAACTGTTATTGCTTCAAAAGATTGTCATGGTTTTCAATAATGCAAAGAGAAAATTTTATTTTGTTGCTGGTTTAAGGGGCACCACTTCAAACTTTTCTAAATTGTTTTAGGAGAACAGACTTTCAGACCCTTTTGAAAAGCTGGGGAAGTGACTTCAAAGGGAAGAGAGTCTTTGTCTGCTAAGCAGGTTTACGACCACTGATGCAAACCCTAAGTAAGGGCTGAAAAGAATACTCAGAGAATCTTTATGGAGATCCTTAAGGAAGATGAACAAGTCAAATGAAATTAAAGATAGTTCAAATCCTAGCACTAATAACCAGGACACAATAGTTTTACAGATGTCCTTTTCTCAGCATAGGATATAGTGATATCCTCAGACTATCCCATCACTGGATTGCTGCTTGGAGCTGAATGCTGTAGGATTCTTAAGGCCACATTCACATTGCTACAAATGCCATCAATGATTTATTTTAGTCACAGGAGGCACACATAAAGTTATTTTCTTTCCAGTAATGGACAGAATACTTTACCTTTGCAGCAACCATTCAAATTATTTCAAAAGAACTCACCTACATTCCAATAAATAATTTCTGCAAAGCTGTTTTCCCAGAGAAAATAACATAAAATATCACTCTTACTTAAGTGACTTAAGTACATTTTAAATCATAAAATTCGAGCTTCAGAAGATAAAAGAAGAGCACATGATGATATGTCAGCCTGTGGTGATATATCAGTGAAAAAATGTTAGGCTTTTGGAAACTACGTTTAAAAAGGAACAGTGGGATTACGGCAAAGTCAAAACTTTCTTCCAGTTTAATGACATCCAGAAGAAGAAATGCCTTGCTGGAGGGAACACGATATTGGTTTGTATTGCTGGGTCTCTCTGCTATTTTTTTCAGCTTTGGTGATGTTACAATACAAAGCAGGATCATGACATTTTAAATCCATCAGCAAATTCCCGAAATGGCCGCTTTCTTTAGTTTCAGCACAAAGCTGTAAAAGCTGAGCCAAACACAAGAACTCATTTGAAGAAAAATATCTTCCTAGAAAGGAATCAAACTAGAGATTACCTAAAAAACTTACCTCACAATTAAATACGAGATATTCTTCCTACTATTTATGGGTGAGATGATATTATGCAACACATTAAAATATAGAATATTTGACTGTGCTCCTTTTTATGCTTTATACTGAGCAGACAGTTAATTATTGTAAGTCACGGAGACCTAAACAGCAATTTCTAAATTATTCTATTATTACAGAGGCTGTGGGGCACTTTTTAGTGACAAATTAATTATGTGATTTTTATGTCAATATAAAATCCAAATTAAATGAAGCATCAGTTAATTTATCTTTTTACCTATTTCTTGCAAAAGTAAGTGATTGAGTGCTTTCTCAGAATGATACATCAACAAAACCAAACTATACACATAAGACAGGCCTTCTAAAATTCATTTTTAAAATTTCCCAATTTGGAAGTTGCTTTTATGATTAAAAATTGAGGAAAACAATAAAAGGTTTGACATAGATGTGAGAAGTACAGATGTATGTACAGAATACAGGACATCTGGACAAAAATGCTCTCAGCAAAATGTAAGTAAATCAAGAAAACTAATTTGCTGCTAAGCTCCTATGTTGATTATATAGCAGGTTTCAGAGTTTAATTGCATCAAAGTGATAACTGTCAAAAGTCTGCACATTAACATTATTTACAGATCACATAATTGGCCAAATTATAAGAATCCCATTTCACTGGCACAAAAAGTTATCTGATGGATGAGAGATCTTACTCAAGTGATACCACACAATTATTGAAGTATTCCTAGAGCTTCAGTCTGAAATATCTTTTCTTTGTAAATAAGCATTTTTATGTAACAATATAATACTTTCATATTATATAGGAACTTTATTGTTGTCTGGTTCTTCACATGACACTCCATCAGCATTTCCTCTTAATTCCTTCAAACTACTTCCCATCTGTTCAGACTTATTTTACCACAAAAAGTACAACCTTATGCCAGGATGCAAGTTTTGGTTTTGTAAAGAAACACTTCAACCCTGTATTTTCTGAAAAAGGAACAACATCTTTGAACAATGTATCATTCTATCCTGAAGCAAAATCTAAACACGCAAAGCCCAGGAGATGCTACAGTTTGTTCAGTAAGGAAAAAATATATTAGATTTATCTTGTAGGATTCATTTCAGTAAATATAACACAGGAGGGCTTACTGTACTTCCCTCAGCATCACTGTGCAACAAGTGACCAATATTTATTCAGTACTAATGAGAGATTTTTCATATATGCTGTGTCACAAAAACTACATTTCCAAAGCAAACACAATAAAGAAAAAGATTTAACAGGCTTTCATAAGCTGGGTATTACAATTCAGACTTTAAAAGTCAACAATCCCCAGTCTCTTAATTCCTACACCATGTGCAACACAAAACTTTCTGGAACAAGTTCTCTCTTAGTAGGGGTTCATCTGCTGCAAGTCCTGGAAGTCATTCAGCAGGACTCCTCCCACTGAACCCAGGCCTTTTTGAAGCCCCTGAAAAGTATCTGCAGGTGAATATTCAGGGTCAGTGTACACTAATATTTTAATATTTGCACCATCCCGACTTCATAAACTGCTACTTAAATGGCAGCTTTGAAGTTTTAGAACACTGTCATTTTTGTCTGATAATGTTCTAAAACTGGTTTATGAAGGGGCTTTTTTTGTTTATACTAAAAAAATAATCTATTGTCTTCATATTTGTCTCTTTTGGTTTATAGTTACCATTACCTAGTTCAAGAAGAAAAGACAACAAACCTAAACACAAAAGGAAAAAAAAAACAATCAAGCAATTACTTCAGTCAGAAATAGCAGCTACTGAGGAACTGTTGTAAGATAAACTAAGATAACTACATTTAGTTGAAACCTATACAGTAGTTCATAACTTGGGCAAAATATAATCTGGGATGAGAGGTTTCCTATAATAATTCCACTCAGTTCGGCAGTTTTTTTATGATCTTTTTATTTCCCCCTATTAAAATACATCAAAATAATTTATTTTAAAGTCTGTGCTTTAGCTATTCGATTACTTTTGTAAAGGTAATTTCAAACCAATACTACCACCACTAGTCTATGGTACTAGAGAGATGCTTACCACCTTTACTCACCAATGTAATTGGGAGCGCTGACGGCATACATCAAGTTCAGAGAATATATAAATTAGCTGTCTTTTTACAAGTAACTCTTTAAACCAGATACTTTCTCAATGAGGCAGGCCATAACTCCAGTATCTCCATGTTGCTAGTGCTAGTACTAGAATTTCGATCCAGAAACACTTACCAAATAATTTCTTACTCAAGTCAGGATTATTGTATTGATCAAGCAATTTTTGTAACATTTACGCCGGTGGTCTTATTCTAGACTATTTATTTAAATGATTTTATCTTCTGCAATATTCTATTCTGTCCTACATGCTAACAGACTTTGAACAGAATGGTGATTTTTTCTCAGCAACCAACCAAGGTAAATAAATGTGATGTATTATCAGTACATCATCCCACAACTCTGCATATGGTGCACATTAAGGTCGTATTCATTTACCATCTGAATATAATTCCTTTTACCACATCAACTAATAGTTACAAGTCCTAAATATAGCTGTTTTTCCTGGAACTCAAAGGTCTGTGTTGCATCATGAAGTACCAAATATCTTTATCCTGCTGGAGAATACCATGCATTGAATTTTGGTAACACCTGAAGCTGGATACTGCCAAAAAAGCAGCATCCAAACTCCTTCTCTGTTTCCAGTCTCAAAATACATACAGCCTTGATTGCCTCAAAACTTGCTCTACAATGCTTCTTTGAATTACTTACTGATTGACAAATCCTGAAACACAATCTCTTATTCAGCTGAAAACAAGGATAGTACAGATGGTGCACTTAACACTGTAGGACATACTTTTAGCCAAAACAAATACTTATGGCACACAAATTTACATGCTCATCACTACCAAAGCCACTATGACTATTTAGCTGCTTTCCAAACTATCTGTGAATGCTATTGCAAGTTCTTTACAGTGAAGGCTTGTCCTCATAGGTATCATCTATGACACAATTTTTGGCATTCTATAAACACAAAATTATCTGGCTTGTGCAGCATCATTGCAGATTTCCAGATACACCAGAATTCACCCACCTGTTACTCCTCATCTTTTTTCCAGTTTAAATATGTGGAAGGTAGAATGATCATTTGTATGTGATTTACAGAGTACTTGGAGGCCTCCATACAATGAGGCCTCAAACCCTTTGAGGTATCAATGTGTTACAGCTGAAAGAAGAAAGGACAGTGACCTTTTGTGGCTGCAGAACTTAAGGCTCTGCTCTAGATTCACACAGATTGCCCCAGTCCTTGTTACCTGCGAAGCTACAGGGAACTGTGGGACCACTTACAGCATCAGTAACTGCTCTGTCCACTAAGCTTTCATGAGGCTTTCAAGGCTAACATCAAATAATGCAATAAATGTTAGGTAAAAGAACATTCAGTGTTCCTTCAAACATGTTATGGATACTTTTCCAAGCCTTGTGGATCTTCTCTGTGACAAACTTTTTACTGAATTGCACTTGCAACACAAATAGAAAAATGTAATATTGCACTTGTTAAAGTCCTTTAAAGTAAGAAGAAAAAAAGTACTCCATTTCTTTTTACAGACCCACTTAACAAAACACTTCTGACCTATTTCTGTTTCAGTTCATAAGCTGAACTTGAATTCACATTGTATTTTCTCATTACAATTCCAATAAAATGATAAAAAATATACTACAAATGAATTTTTAAATTTCTTTTCCCCCACAAACGTGAATAGATATTTTTAATATTTTACTAGATAGTGCTTAGGATCCAGTTCCGAGATCAGCTTCAACTGGATGCCAGCAGATGGCGCTGAAGGACTCTGGCTTTCCATACAACATTGTGCTGTCCTGCCATTTTTGAGAAACAAAGAATATTTGTTACATCTGCAGTAAAACAATGTTAAAATAATACTGAATTATTTACTGGCTGGTTTTTTTTTTAAGAAGGGCTCACACAATAATGTATAAAATGCGTGCAGGGGTAAAAAAATAAAAGTGCTACTAAGCACCTAAAGGAGCATGTGCAGACTGTCCTAAAACTCAGTGCTGGAGCAACACTCTTTTTCTTACCAGGCTGACTTCAGTGAACTATTGCCTTTATAGCTGCAGCAATTTCAAACATATTTCAATATTTTGAGGCTCTGCAAATTTTTTAGCTACTCTGGTAGACAGAAAGGAACAATAACAGGAGAATTTCCATCACTAACCTGATCAGTGATTTATGGACATTTTGATACTCCTGCTACCTGCCACGGTAAATGCAAAAGGGAACACTAACAGGTAAGCTTTTTACAACTACTTCCCAACTCATTTTTTTAAGAGAAGCTGCTGTTAAGCAAATTACTTTTAATTTTAAAAAATAATAATTAGAATCCTAAATGAATATTTATGCTATAAGCGTTCTTTGGAAATGTGGACCCTCATCTTCTCTATTACCATTGCTTTTGAAACAAATTTTGAAAATAAAGCCCTGATCATGCAGACCTGGGAACCAAGATGTAGGTTAATTCAAGATGAGGATGAGGGAAGAAGGCAAAGAGAGGTTTTTTTGGCAACAGAGTTAACAGCAGACACATGACCTGCTTGAAATCAGTGTGACTGCTCACTGTGTGCAGAGAGAAGCATCTATGCAAATCCTCACAGAATTCAACTTTACAGGTTTAGTGTGTCTGACTACAAAGAAATTATTACTCATGCCATTATTCTTCAATCAACCAAGACAAAGATGCTCATCAGATATAATTTCACAGTTTTAATTGCTTGCATTATCCACTTTAATAATTGATTATGAAGTTCTCACAAAAAGTTTAGATTTTCCAACTGAAAAACACCTGTAGCAGTTGATGAAATACAGACATTTTAACTTTTACTATGATTACCAATGCAATTAAAACTAATGATTTCTCTAGTCTCAAGATCATAGCTTTAATGTTAATATAATTTATAATAATTTTATAATGTATATATGCCATACATATTATACATATATATTTAATAATAATAATGTTAATTTATAAAAATCTTGCAGGTATTCGAATATTTATTTAGGAATTCTAGCTAAGTAAAAATCAAAGAAAAATGCAGTTTCTTTTAAAAGTAGCTTGGATAGTGGCAAGACTGTTCTTCAGAAAGACAAAAAATGTGATTAAATTTTGAATCGTTTGGGAGATTTCATATTTTATAAATTGAAAAGATTGTGCATTTTAAAAATTTGCATCTGAGGGAGATATTCTACACATTTTCAATAGCAAAACTGTTCAGTGAATCCTCCCAAGTAAATCTTAGTTAAATACAGTAATTGTATTTTTATGTATGAAATCAGGTGCTTACATTCACACAAGTCCTGCTACACAGCTACACTACTAAACCCATTTATCTCCCACACTTCAGAATAGCTGAATATAGTACCCTCTAAAAAATATAAAGCTATGCAATGAAAGCACCCCCATAGTCCTCATGATGCAAATGTGATACATACAGAGAGTAACATTTTCTAGTTTTATGGGCTAACATAAAACAGGTAATATAATTTGTTTTATTCACATATGTGTGGAAGATCAATGCAATAACTCAGAAGAGAGCCCATTAGTATTAGCAGTAGTGATACTGTTATACACAGACTGTATATTTCATAGCACTGAATATTTTTATCAGTCAAGCCTTAATTTCCTTAAGTAAATCAAATTTCTAATTAAAAATATTTTGGTTTTTTTCAAAAGATGAAAACCAAAACATAATTGTGGACACATATGTAGATATTTGAAAGCAACAGAACCATCTCTTCATATGCCATGAATAAAAAGCAAGAATAGCAGAAAAACACTATCTTCCACTGGACTACAAAAATGCCTACTATTTTTTAAGCACAAACCATTTTAGAAGAATAAACAATATTAAGACAATTAAATTCACCACTGTAAACCTCCCCTTCAAGAAAGTACATCCAAACAAAATAGCTACAGTGAAAAACCAAAAACCTTGAAGACGTAAATCTACATTCACTAATATGATTGGCCTCTACCTGGTCCATGTAGGTGAGGGATTATTAAGGAAGATTGGAGAAGATAGGATATTCCAACTACAGAGTCATTTGTTGGTAAAGGAATACCACAAGTATGTGTGTAGAAAGCAATTTGGAGACAATTTTTAATGTATAACAGCTAGAGATGACCTTCTAGATATGATTATAACCAACATAGCAAAACAAATTAAAAAACCACAGTGCTGAAAGGAATTTACATGACAGTGGCAAAGATATGAGAATGTTCAATATGCTTTATAAGGGAGAGATCAAGGACAAAGTAATTCCTGAAGTATTTTGAGAAAACAGGTTTCAATAGATAAAGAATATCCTTCTGTAAGATCTCATGGGCCATAAAGTCTACAGAAAACAAAGGAAAAGGTAATAAAGATACTAGTGAAAGCTGCTCCAGTACAGCACAGGGATGAGACCAACAAGATCCCAGCTGGCACAACTCAGAGTTCTCCAGTGACTCTAACACAGGAAAGTCAGGCAGAAAGATGAAAATAAATGAGTTATTTCTGAAGCAGTGTAAGCAACAAGGTATGAGCAGAGACAAACCCAGGAGAGCCACAGATAGATGAGATGTAACTAACAAGGACAAACACAAAAATATGACAAGTTCTCTCAAGAAGCTGCTCTGTTATTAAGAGCTAGCAATACCAGTAGATGATGCCTCACAAAGTACTTCAGGAAAAGATCAATTGCAGTCAGACATTAAACCCAAGTAAAAGCAGCAATGAAAACTGTTGTCTCAACTAGAGAATACCTGAATGAGGTAAATGTTTGGCACTCAATTGGCCTGATAATAGCAATACTGTGACAATGAAACTATGTAATCCCAGAGCTATAACTATTGCTCTGTGGATATTGGGTGGGGTTCTGCAAGGTTAAAAAAGTCTTGTGTTGTTTAAGAAGAAGGAAAAAGAAAAATTAGAGAATAGTCTGCTTAATGCCAACAAACAGAAAAAATACTGGCAGAACATTTATATCTTTATATATACACATACAATTTCCTACAAGAAAACAAGGACATGAGTGACAGCTGATTTGGATTTTTTCTGAACAAATCATGTCAACTATTTTTTCTTGCTATGGCAAAGTAACAGGACATGTTCAGGGAGACATCACATATCCTTACTTTAGTAAGAACGGTAGCACTGTTCCACATGAGCAATTTCTTAAGGAAAATAGGGAACCACACATTCAGAAGATACTATTATACACTGGAAAGCTATATTCAGAAAGCTATTCATTCTCAAAATGGTAACTGTATTGATGAGCATTCCTGAATCCATACTAGCTAACACTTGCTTTAATGACCAATTTAATAGAATAAGACTGCAAAGTATATTTGCAGATATGAGTTGCTGCAAGGCTGCTGGAGGACAGGATGAGAATTCAAAGTAAGTTTGACACATTGGAGAAACAGTCTAAAAAAAGAATACACTTCAGAAAGTTTCAAGACAAGATTCCACAGCTACACTACACAGAGAAGGAGATACAAATGAGTAGATTCTTCAGGAAACACTGACATTCATATTGGCTCATACCCTTAAAAGAATTGTCAGTGTCACAGTGTTTTGAAAGAAACAGATATTCCCTGGGGATGTGAGAAGTACTGGTCTGTAAAACATGTTGTTTTCTACTTATTACTGGAAAGGCTTCAGCTGCATTCCCGGGTCTACTTTGAGGAAAACAGTCAACTGGGGAGGAACAAACAAAAAAAAATCAGAGGTCTGGAAAAACATGACTTACGGCAAAAAACAAAGAATTGAGTTATTAAAGTTGGAGGCAAAGAATTGGAGGTCATGGCAATCCAAATAACTGGAAGTGGTTGCAAGAAGGAAATAATCTGTTCTCTACACAAAGTAAAAATAGATAAAAGATGATAGAATGCAATTGCTGCAAAAAGACCTGGATACTAGGCTGAATACTGGGAACAGACTGCTAAGGATGGGGCTTCTAAGGCCCAAAAATGTATTTGCTGAAGTTTTTAAGGAAAGATTGGACAAACATCAATGGAGAATGGTTTTGGCATAGTTAAGCCCTCAATGGGAAAAGAGAATAGATCAGGTGACCAAAGCTCCTGCCGGCCCTGTTTCCTATGGTTCTGTGATTACAAAGGAAAATGCAATCCCTCAACCGAGGAAATGTCCAAACACCAGGAGTTGCCACTTGAGCTTCAAAGCGAAAGTGGGATCTGAAAGTGATGCCCACCATTTGTATGCAAATGAGTTCTCTCATCTCTTTTCTCCAGCCATCACACAATTCCTCCTCCCAACCCCCACTTCTCATCTCCCCTCCACCTCCACCTCCTTAGGCTGGGCAAGGACAAAACACAGCATCTTTCCACAGCCCTCTCCCAGGAATCTCCACACATGCCACCACACAAGTCCTGGTGCATAATGTCACATCCCCAAGTGGTGCCCCTAAATATGCAGAAGCCAACTTTGTGTGACACAGATCACACATGGGCTCTAAGGAGTACGGAGGGGAGGGATACATCCTCTCCCTCCCACCTTCCCCAAGCCAGCCACATGCCAAGGAGAGAAAAGGAAAAGCCCTTGTGCTATGCAAAGTGACTTTACACCTCCACAGTACATGATGTTAATTAATGTGAAAGGAAAACACCTCAAGGCTATTCCAAAGGACACAACTACTTCAGGTCCTTAGCTCTGTTCTGAATTATTCCGAGGCTTGGTCAGAAATTGTCCCCAGAAACATTTCTGCACCAAAAAAAAGGCCTGTGCTCCAAAGAAGTACTGCCATGCTTTTACATTTTCAAAACCAATTAATTTAGAAAGAGAAAAACTCTACATTTGATCAAAGAGCATAATGAAATATTTTTTTGAATTTCAGGTTTTAATTTAAAAAAAAAAAACAAAACGTTGTAAGCTAAATGTAATCAAGCTGTTTCGTGAAGAATAAAATAGTTTCCAACAGATATGTCCCATGTAGAAATTTCATATCTCTGAGACCTCAATTTGTCAGATTTGGTTTACATTGATCAATGCATCTTACAGTTATTGGGAAGAAACTAGGATGGTGAGAGTGCATAGGTATAATTTCTTTAAAAAGTCAGCCACAAAGTTAAAAGTTAGCTTATGTAAATAATCAGTGTTTCAGTAACATTTTTCTTCTGTTAAACCGAAACCAGAGAATTTTTCAGTACAGTCAAGTTAGCCAGAAAATTTTCCTTGATAAAGAATATCAAGCCACTTATTTATCACGTGTGCCATAGGCCACCTGGCTTTCCAGCTAAACTATCATTGTAAAACATGAATATGCACAGCCAGAGTTCCAGAGCTCAGGGCTCTGAAAGTAATGAAATCAGACAAATGAACCTAAATAAAATGTAACTGGTGGAATAATGGGTACCTAATGGGATATTATTTAGGGTAGATGCTGGTGGATGTACATCAGAGGCAACAGGTACATGAGAGGAGGAAAGAAACACTCCCTGGTTTAAATTATTTTTCTTGAAATTACTCCAGCACCATGATACCATTAGATACATATTGCTGTGAAGTCATCTTAAGATGGATATTAGAGATTAATTAAATAGAGAAAAAATAGAAAGGAGATATCAACTTTGAGAGTATCTAAAATTCCAGTGACTAGTGATCATTGAAAGCATGACTGAATTATATTTTTAGGTAAAAAAAATTGTAAGCTTCGAACACAAAAAGACATTAGACCAGTTAAATATCAACATCCTGCAAGTGGATGGAAGTTACAGCTGCAGTAACAGGGCTCAGAACCCAACAAGTCTGCTGGTGCTTTCCATTTCTGACAAAATCAGAACTAAGCAGAAACAGCTCTTTTTATTTGTATTTTCAAAAAAATTTTTGACTGAACAGAGAAGCCTACAGACAGCTATTTCTGGGAAAAATTAAACACCCCAGATTACCATCTCTTTGAAGCTGGAACTGTCTATACCCATGTCTAAGACTACGTATAGTGCCATGAGATTCCAATTGATAACAAAGGTTTCCAGGCATGCTGTATCACAAAAAAAGCCCTACGTAAAGGCAATTGGTAAACACAGGAGCCATTGCAAGTCCCTAGAAGTCCAAGTTTAAAAGAACGGCAAGCACAGAGACTTACCAGGTAGCTACTGTTTGATTTTAAAGAGCAGCTAAAGTAGCCTAACTTTGAAAACTGCAAAATTTTAATTCCTTAGAAATCTGCATTAGAGAAGATGGTCAATAGATTGTAACAAAATCTACGTATTTCAGTCAAATACTAGGTACAGAACCACAGCAAGTGATCTATTAGGGTAATCAAGGATCCTATAGCCTTGAGGTCTTGCTCACAGAGCAGGCAAGCCTGGCAAATGTGGGACAAGTACAACTTCTCAGGGCAGGCCTAGGAATCTGCAAACTCTTTGGGGTTTCCAAGTTTACAAGGTCGGCAAAATTAACACAGTTTGCATTTTCTTTAAATTGTTAGATTGCAAAATATGTACGAAGTATTCACAGATATTTTTTCCCTCAAGCAACGCCATATTTATTTAAAGAAGCTCATAAAATTCTGCTAGCCACTTCCCAGAAAAACTGCCATCTCCTGAACAGGGCTGCTTGGAAGGATAATAGGGATAGTTTTCACACATCCTCTGCCTTAAGATTCTGCAACTGTGTGAACTGAACTGCATCTTGTTCAACTTTTGAATAGTTTTCACAGTCAACATCAAATAATTTGCAAGTTAAATTCCGATATTCGTTCTGATATTAATTAGTTGTGCTTCTTTAAAGTGGCTCACAGGATGCAATTTCAGCCAAGCCACCTCTGTGTTTCAAATTCAAGTAACTCCAGATGAGTAACAGATTAAATATGGAACACATAACTTTACCAAATTGATTAATTTGGAAGATATCAGGTATTGTTTCAATTACATAAAATTGTGTGCCAGCTGTAACTGCAAAATATGACAGCTCTAACACCACTTCTTGCTTTCCAGATGTCCATTTTGTCCTCTGCAGGGCAGTTTTTACTACTATTTAAACAGAGTCACAGAACACCTTAAATGAATGGAAGAAAACCTGAGAAATACTCTTCTTAAGGCAGAATATACTGCTTATCACTCCTTCCCTTCAAAGCATTTTATTTTTGGCTGAACAAGACCTCTGTTTGGCTACGATTTGCCCCCAGATTTATGCATATAGCTCTCACAGGTTGCCTTAAAAGCCCCTCATTCCTGTAAATGGTTTACTCCAGGCTTTTTTCCAACTGCATGTCTGCCTTTTTCTTTGCTTTGGGGATCAGAAATTAATTTTTTTGTGTATGGAATGAAACTGGCATAAACCAAGATCACTTTCTACCTTTCCTGTTACATAATACAGGGTTGTACAGTCATAGTGGTCCACCGTTTTTTATACAGTTAAAATAGAGAATCTTCATGAATAAAAGACAATATTCAGGAATTCCTGGGAAATGGTGCAAGATGGAAGAGAAGTGCAAGGTGTTTGGGTGGGGAGAGGTTACAACTGAATTAGGCTGGAGCAGGGTTACTCTGCCTTATTTATTTGGTTATATGGTATGAGCTCTGTTGCTTGCACTAAAACCAATTAGAATGACTGGTGTGTGAGAGCGAGGACTAGGCACATAGTACCCTACCTAAAATTTTATCCTATGAAGTGTTTGCTCAAGGCCATTTGAGACAACCTCCTTATAAACCAGGTTCTTCTGTTTTTTCTTACCTCTTGGGTTATCACCAATGATGTTGGTTTTGCCATTCCAGTACCAGAGCAGCAAGGTTGCATCCCGGGATCCTGAGAGGATGTAACAATTCCCTCCAATGTAGGACTCGGAACGAGCCACACAGGTTACAACATCCCAGTGGCCAAACACTACCTGCATCAGTTTACCTGTAACACAGCAAATCGATTCTTTTAAAACTACTCTTGTATTCTAAGAAAAATTAAATACATTATAAAGTACTTTAAAAATATTTTCTTTATCCAAAAAGAAGGTTCAAAATAGAACTACAGTGGGGAGTACTATTTTTTCTTTATTTATTTGGTGGAAACTTATTTAAAAGTGCAATAGTCCACACAATCCACACAAAAAAATACTTGCAGTCTCTCAATATTATACTTTATTCAAAAGTGTCACTGGATTTGCTGAAGCCCAGCAATTGCAGATCTTGAAGAAGCAGGGCAAGGGACACACACACTTTTCTCATGCACCTAACTAAAGCCCCTTCAGGTAACAGGGGCCAGGACAAATTCTGCACCCAATGACACAGGGAAGTGTGATGTGTGATGCCTCTAATGTGTGACCCTGGCTTTCTCAGCCCAAATGACCATGCACCCATTTGTGCTTTGGGCTGAATAAAGAATGAGGAGGAACAGAAGGGAAAAAGAGTGATGGGTGTGGAAGGCTTAATAAGACAGGCCAAAAAAAGAAACAGGAAATGCAGACTACTGCATTTCTAAATATAAATAAATAAAAATAAAATTAAATCAAGTGTTCTGAAAAGCGTTTAAAAAATAACAAGTAACACAGATCAGTGTTGGGACTCAAATTAAGCCCATTTTAATAAAATATTTTGGTGCATGAATTAAAAACTATTAGTCACTTAATATGGGTAATAGGGAACATTTCACAACCTGTTTTTACACAGCACAAAAGCACTGTATTTGTATTAAGACACTAAATAACAATTAATGGGAACAAAAGACTTAAGGGAGTGGTTCTGAAGAAAGAACAAAAATAGTGTTAACAGCCTGATTTATAACAAGATCAAAAGGTAAGTGCAATAAAGTGAAGAAAACCAGAAAAAACCCAAGAGATATGTACGAATATCTACCAAAAAAAGGAAATTACTGGAGTACATGAAGAAAAAATAAAATAACAAGATGCAATTTAAAGGAAACCTGTAGATCAGATTCAAAATAAAACACTGGCAAAACTTATTAGGCCTGCTCTAACATTGCAAGAGAAACTGTGAGATGAAGTGCTACCACATGAGCCATTTCTGACTGGACAGGGCAAACCCCTGGATGCACTCTTACTGTGCATACCTACTTTGTAGTGGAAGGGTAAGCAACTAAGGGGTCAAATAATGATGTGATATATTTTTCAGTTGTATTGACATAGGTGTTCAATTACCTGGGGTGATTTACACTTCTAGAACGCAAGTTTATGCTATAAACATCACTGAGTTATAGAGATTTCCCTCTCAGTTATTTCTGTGTTTATACATTCCGTTCTAGAAAACAAGCATTTTTCAAGGTTATTTCTGTAGTCTCACTGCCCTGTTAGTTTTATTTTGTTACTGTGCAGCTTAAGTTCAATGAACATCATCAAAACAAGAAATAAGATTTTGGTCTTTTATATTGCTAAGAAAAAAAAATACTAATTTTGTAAGAGTTCCTCAAACTTTCCTGTTTCCTTTAACATGAGTTGTCTTCTCTACACAGTAATATCCAACTTTACCATTTGCACTCAGATATCCCTTTTTGACAGAACAAATTTTCTAGTTAATGTTTTATTTGACAGCTGTGCTACAAATAATTAAAAGAAAAATAAGACTCAAGTCTGCAGTACTGAAGCTAAAACACTGTCTAGAAGTCATTCCACTGCTGGAGGAAGGTTTTATTGTGTTTCTGCTATATTGGCTGTGCTGAGAACCCATGATTTATGTTGAAAGTATTTCCTACTAAAAACAAACTCACTCAAGATCTGGTAGGAAAATGGTTCCTTTTTTTGTGCAAGTGCTAAAATATAATTGAATTCAACACTTGGGATCACTTGCCTGTATGCATTACTGATCACATCATCTTTTCCCCTTGATGTTCTGCTGATTTCAAAATATTTTCCTACTATATTCTCATTTCAATTTGAAGCAAAGTAAACTACATCTGAATTCACTTCATTTAAGCTAGAGTTGCTATACTGACCAATAGAAGAGACAAATCTGAAACTTTTCTGACAATGGTATTTTGGTTTATACCCTGATTAGCTATGGTAGTAACAAGGTGCCTGGTGAATCTGCCATGCACAGAGGAAATAACTTAAAGAGATATTTGCAGTTCAGATTGATACAGGACAAGGCTACCAAAACAATACAAGTTCCTTCCATAGGTGTAAAGTAAAATACATCCGTTGATATAATAATTTCTCTATTCATATAAATCAAGAATATACACTGAATATTTATTGCTGCTAGCTATCCTTTATGAAGATCTACTTTAAATTCACAGTTTTATGTAAATTTATTTTCATCAATAAGAAAATTAACCTAAGAAGGGTCTAACAAGATATCTGTATAATGAATCGTGGGCAGTCAATATGACGTAAATGGAACTTCTCCTTTATACTTAAGGCCTTAAAATTGTAAAAATGACAGAAATACTGAAGTATGCCATGAGATCTAAAGTCTTAACAGATTTTCATTAAAGACCATTTTGTTTTGTCAAACATTTTGGTTTGCCAAGTGTGAAAAACACTCTTAACTAATATATTTAAGAAACAATGACAAACATGTAGGATGCTCCCTAGGGATTAATAACCTACCGGAAAGCTTGATGGCACACACACATTAACCACACTGGGTCATTAATCCCAAAGAAGTACCTTGCAGTGAGGTCGCTATTTCCATTATAAGATAATGAAAGGGAAAAAAAAAAATAATACCTAGTTTTTCATGGGGTTCCACGGCTTTTAAATTCCTGTAGCTCCTACACTGAAAGATTCTTTTCTATTTAGCATGGCACATGCATGACTTCAATGGTTTGGACACACTCCTGCTGACAGACTAATTTAACTGCTGCCCATTATATCGATCAGTTTATGTTATATAAAAGAATTCAGTGGCTCCAAATCAATTCTTCGAGTATGGCATAGCTTTTAAAGGCTTTTATAAATATTCTTTCACCAGATTTCAAGACTTCTCTTCTTGTTCTATAGTACTTGCCTTTATTTCCTAAAAAACCCAGTTCTCTGGTGGTAAAAACCAACCAGAGTTAAATTCAAGTAAACACTTTAAGAGTAATTAACTCTCCTGGTATGCAAGGCTTCACACAAACTCTCACCTGTGAAAACTACAGTGCAAGAACAGGCATCCTTGTCCTATAAGTTTGAAGTAAAACTCAGTTTAAACAAGAGTTCCTTCTCTCACATTTGCCATCATTTCACAAAAATGATAGCACAAAATACAAGGCAGCAGTAGGTAAGGAAAGATTTGCCAAATATTAATAGGGGAATAAATACCCTCTCCCCTCCTCATTCTTTATTTGAAACAGTAGGCTGATTATGAACAGTAAAAAAATCTTTTAGGCTGCCTCCACATTTAAAAAATACATTACCTGAGTCAGTAGAATAAACACGGAAACTCTTGTCCCAGAAGCCACAGACCAAGATGTAACGATTGTCAGAGGTGATGACAAAACACTGGGAATGTACCTGAATGCTTTGGTCTAAAAGGTCAGTGATTTGCCTTCTGTGCATACCTGTATTGCTGGCTGAACAGAAAAACATACAAACCAAGACATTTTACCTTCCACATTCACAGAACAAAAATACAATTTAGAAACTTACATCCACACCAAATACATTTCTCACATCGGTTACTTGTTTTTTGTGGCAGGGACGCTTTCTTTCTGATTCTACTATGAAATACTCATGACACTTCTGGGAACAATGCTAATTCCTTGTAGTATATATTCTAAAATAGAAGAAAGCCTCTTTTTAAGTGAAATGCAGCTGAGAAATAAATGGAAGATTGCACATAGCCAACGGTACACAAAAATGTAATAAGATTCCTTCCCTACTTCTTCTAGTATAAGAAATTAAAAATTACAAAGCAAAGGAATGTAATGATAAGACAATACACAAACCACATAGTGGCTCAAATGTAGCACACAAAGGATCATGATTTTAAATTGTATATCAGTTGTACTTCATTGCAAGCACTGCCTTTTGAAAAAAAACAAAACAGTGAACATCAGTACTGTTTACATTTTTTAAGCATGGCACAAAAATTAACCAGCTTATCTCCACAATTAACTTTAGGGCTGGGAGAATATAACTGCCCTACTTTGATCACTTGATGTTTTGTTTCCTGAGATAATCTTTCATTGGGAACGCACAGAATGGACAGGAATCCATTAGTGACAACATATTTCATACTATATTTTGTTCTTATATGTTATGTCCCTGTCCGTATCTATCATGAAAATCCTACACTGTCAGAAAAACTTTCAGTGTGCTTTGTTCCTGAGGGAACCTGATTTCCATCGCAGGCAAGTAATTTCTCCTGGGTTTGTCTGCCAACTGCTTGGAGCACCATCATTTCCATCCAGGTGGTCTTCCAGACCTGCCTCTGTCCTGTTCCTGTGCTCTGCTTTACTCTTTGCTCTTTGGCTCCTTTCCATTCTCACAGACCAGCTATTTCCTAAGCCTTGGGTATATTCCATTTACTCTGTATCAAATACTTCATTTATTTATGCTTTTGCTATGTTTAAAATGTTGATACAGTCTTGTCCATATGGGTAGCAAATAATTTAGCAAGGTGTTGCCACTTGCTCGCTGCAGGTAACACAAATGTGGCATTCATTGCTCTTGGGGCCACTTAAAGAGTAACAACACCACATTATAAGTGAACATTCTGTATGACAAAACAGCAGCAAAAGAACCTCAAAAAACATACAGATCAACTAATTCAGTGGGGATAAGGCCTCCAAAATCTTCACCTCAAAAAGATCTAGGATATATGTCTTCTCAGACATTGCTGTTTTATGTCTTCCTGTGCACCAGCAGGAATCCCTCCTTACGACTAAGACAGCAACAAGATTCCTGCTATAACCATAAAGTGTAATTTTGTAGTCCTCTTAGGTGCCATTTCTAGGTAAATGTGTCTAGCCACAATTAAAAACCTCTAATATTACCTACATAATTACTTGCTTGCCCCCAATGATGCTGCTTAGCAATGACAAAGAAAGCCTTAAACCTTTTAAACCACGTCCAGTGTAATCACAAGGCTGATTTGAGATCTACTGTAAGAAGGGAATATTAAACCGTTTTTCAGAATGTGAACATTAATTTTAAAGGCCTTTGTACCAAAGAAAAGCCAAAGTGTTTTGTAAACTGAAGGCAAACCTGAAAATGGAATTTTAATTTTAAAATCATGAAAAAATAAAAAGGATAATAACAATTTTATTTCCTTCTACGTTTTACACAAGATGAAAAAAAAAAAGATCAGACAAGTTCAACGTGATTTGGGGTTTTTTGGTAATATTTATTTACACTTCTAAGATCTACTTGATAGCAGGTTTTAAAGCAGAACATACATTTCCTGCCCCAAACATTTTTTGGATAAAATCTATTTCAAGAAGGAAAGGAGAGTTACAGCACGTATCCTCCTCATAATAACTATTGCATTATTCAGATGAGGATTGATTTTAGATACTTTGGAAAAACACTTCAACTTTATCAGCTCTATAAAATGGTTTCATATGCTCCCACTGCTCCTGATTTAATTATCCTAGAGCTTACCCAGCAAAATGGCTACACAGGAAGAGTCTGCATCTACAGATGGAAACATCACAGTTCCTACTGGGATATGGACATTTGTTCTGAAATTAATTCTCACTGGCTGACAGACCCATCATTCTAACCTATCCAGGCAAGTTCGTTTTTGCTCTGATTTTTCCTTGCTCCTATAATCGGCCACACCACTTCTTTTTCAGTTAAACCACCCTGAAATAGCTGGTTTCAAACTAAGCTTGAAGTCTAACAGAATTGGTGGGCACCGAATCCTGTCTTCTTTGCTCCTGTCCTTCAACTAGTTTCTGTTTTGGTGTTAGGTACCTGAGTTTTTCTTTTCTCATTGTGTTTAAGGCTCCATTCGCCATGCTACAGACTCCAAGTATGCACTCCCCAAAGTTGGGCCTGTAATGAAAGAACTGACCAAACTCTAACCCTGCTAATAGAAAAATCAGCTCTATACGAACTGATAAACCTCCATAATAAAAAGTCATGAATTGAATCTATTACAATGAGTCATTAAATAAAGGAAAGACATTCCTCCACCCCTTTTCAATAAAAGAAAAACACATGCAAATTTAACTAGTAAAGCTGATCAAAAGATGCAATACCCTTGAAAAATGAATACTAATACCTCAACACTAAACTGGAGTGGGCAATATATTTCAACTTTGAAACTGCTTTGCAATTACGCATTAATCCCCTCAGCCTGAACAGCAGGTCTATGAAGAAAGGATTGATCTCCTTTAATGATGAAACCCTGGCACCACGGTTTTATTTTTCACAACACGGTGCAGTTAAGAACCCCACTGTTATTATGAAAATTTCCTCAGCAAAGGAGCTCCATCACATTACCAGTGCACCGATTCATCATAACGTGCCTCGCTCCTGCTCATCAACAAGTCTGAGTGATGAAAAGATCCAATATTATCCTGACAGTACTTCATGCACATTCTCAATCACACATTATTACAGCATCCATATTAATTTTCACTGACATGCGTCCTAGGCCTGTTCAAATTAGGCAAACCAACGAGGGGGAGTTGATGAAATACCAGCATAGCCACAGCTCATTGCATTCCAATTTGCATGCAAATGGTTTATCAGGAAAATTCCATTCCCAGCAACCAGCAAGTGAAAAACAACCGTAATCTACACTTCAGGGCCACCATACAGAGCTTAATGAATCGCAAAGAGAGAAGGAAGTGACAGACCTATGAGAGGATCGATTTCCACTGGCAGCTGGTAAGGCTGGTCTTGTACAGCACCTTGATGAGCTGGAATTCAGGAAAGAAGATTTTAAAACTTTGCATTTTTTTTAATACATGAAGCCACATATATTTTATAAATCACAGCTACGCCCTTTTTTTTTTAACTATTCAAGATTCTTCTGCATCAAGTGAATGAAAAAAAATAATTCCAGGTGCTTTCACAGGCTGCTTATTAAACATTTATTTTAGATTAGGGCTATTCTGAATGGATGCCATCAGCAGCAGCTCTGGTCCTGAGCCATAAGCTCTAGCAGATGCTTTACTGGCAACCTCTCCTGTCACAACAAAACAAAATTAAGTGGTAAAGAGGACTGAAAACAAAATGTGACAACCATCTGCTGACTGTAGCAAATACTATTTTCCTCTTTACTTTTTAAAGCACTGCTTTGAACAACTGAAGTACAAAGGACTTTTTTTTTAGAAGTTAGTTTATGACACAGAGAGGGAAATCTCGTAGTCGTCTCATAGTCAGCCAGTATTTAAGGATTCATCCATCACCAAAACCCATTTATTTGCAAGTTTGTATAGAAGTTAATATATTAATTCTGCCGACACACATTTCATCTGGGCACCTGGCATACCAGTAAAATGTTTAAGCACTGACTTCTCTTGCAGGGGTAAAAAGAAAGCCTTTTTATTCCACAGCTTCACTACAAAAAAACAAACAAACTCCTCCCCAATCCCTGCCAATAGCCAACAATACCTTCTTGGAAGGGATATATACTTACACCTATGATTTTTCTACATACCATCCACAGCTTAATATAAAAACTAGTGTCAGTACAAGGATTCCTTAAATAAGTGATTCATAAGTAAATTCAAAGTTCCACTGCAATGAAACACCAACACAGAACAACACATGAAATCTGCTTGAGGAAAAAGAGCATCCTGCTGGGTACCAGTGCCATTAGATGTCAGCAAAGCCACCAAATTCATATTCAAAGGCAGGAATGGGCTTTTTAATTACACATTAGTGACAACTGGTCACTTGGCAACTTAACTTTTTTATCATGATGCCTCATTAGCAAAGACAATGCTAAGCCCACAGCAGGGGATATGGAGAAGTAATGATACCTGCCCTCTCACCCTAGGAGATCCCATTTCGGTATAAAATTGTAAGTCAACAATAGCAAAGGCTGAGGAGTCCACACCCAGATATCTTAAGCATAGTACTCTATTAACAGCCAGCAACTGATGTGTGCTCTCACAGCAGTGGGGTGAGGTGATTTTTTCTTGGGTTTTTGTTGGTTGGCTTTTGTTTGTCTTGATCTGCGGGTTTTCCTGAATTCTTTGTACTGGCAAGACAAGTGTAAAATGCCTCTAAATGAAAAAATAGCAACTCAAAAGCACAGCTTACTGTTCTGCCTTTCAGAGGTGAGGGAAAACCCTGAAAAATCTGAAAGCTCTGTTCAACTCAAACCAGTTGAACACTCACCAAACTGGTTGCTTGCTCATGGATCATCAACCAGCAGAATTGTGTTGAAATCAAAATCAACTCCTACCACTTTTGAACATTTCCTTCTTCCCATGACTGTTGTTTGTTCACAAAGGCCATTTTTTAAAAGCCTTGAATATTATATGCCCAAGGTCACACATCCAAGGTATGAGAGGATACCGTCATCCTCCTTTCAAAGAAATCTTGGGAGCCCTGTAAATAGTTCTTCATCACAACTTATCTTAGGCAAGTCTCCCTTCCCCCCTTCTTTCCCATCCTGCTCTTGAAGCACTTCTTGGGCTGGTGAAATAATACATAGATGTTTCTATTTGAGGGGTAATTTGTAAGAATTAGTAAAAAAGTGTGGGAGTCATCTGGCTTTTTTCAAAAAGTAATCAGGGACCATGGGTCAAGATTTCTTAGCAGGAATTTCAACCATGTACGTATTTCTCTGGTGTATCTTCTATTTAAGTTATTTGAGTAGAAGGTCTTTTTTTCCCCCTTTCTTGAAAAGCCTTTGAACAAATATACTGCATTGCACTGAAATAACTTCCTTTGATGGCTTGGGCCTAAGACTGCCGTAGTCACGGAAAGGAGGATGGATGTCTTTAAGATTGGAGAATATTAGAATTAAAAGCAGAATTATATTCTCAACTACAGCACACTTTTAAAGGAAAATTAATTTTATTAGTTGCTATGGAAATGGCTATTTTGTTTTCCTTTCATACTGACAATACATAATCACCTAGTAATTTTGGGATGTTTAAGATAAGACTTCCCATATATTTTATTTCCTAATTCTCATTGGGTGCTTATAATAAACAAGAAAAAGATAGAAGAGAAGATTTCAGACAAGTTTTACATGCTTTAAAACTGCCTTTGGCATGATATGGTTCAGGCCCCCAACTGACTGAACAACAAATTTAAGAGGAAGAGTATGCCTTTGTCATGACCAAATAGTGATGGACGGTTTTGTCTCCTTCCATGGTGCCCAATGGCCTGGAAAGCAACATAGTGTTTTTACAAACATTTAGTGTGCTACACATCTTACTACAATAGCTCAAATTACCTTTCCAATGAGAAATTAAGCCCACGTGTGAAGAGCCTGCTGTGTCAATGAACCGGATTTGCTTTTTTCACTTTAAACCTACAACAGTTCGTCAGCAAATTTTGCTAAGACAAGAGAAGTGCTGCTGGATGTCAGGGGTTTCTCAGGCTTCTTGCTTTAATGTACTTACCAGGGAGGCTGTGCCACTTGTTCACAGCAAAGAGCCTGTTTGCAGTGACCGTGATCACAGCAGGAGTGGCCAGGCCGGGTTGGGTGTTGGCAGCCACGTGAGTGACCGGGGAGTTGGATGGAAACTTCAGGACCATGATAACGTCCTGCTGGGCCTGCTCTGTGAACATCAAGGGGCTCTGCAGGAGGAGATACTGTTGAGTGCACACGACAAGAACCCAAATACACAGGAAAAGAGAACACGGGGAGGAGAAGAGACAGGACAAGAGAAGGAAGATTGGATTAAAACACACAGCATCCAATAGAAGCTGCAGTAGAAAAGCAAATGCAGTAATAGTGGACAGGCTTATGGAAATAACCATTTTAGGCAGAAAACCCTTCATGTACCCTATTAATCTCAGGGCCCTGTTGAACACAGCATGTCTGTATACAGACTTTGCTTCAGATCACAGCAGATTAAACTATAAATTTGCAATCACCTATCTCTGCCAAAAGAATTCTCCTTCACATCTGCAGAGATAGTACGTCAAGGAAAGCAAGGCCAAACCAGGAGGGAAACACAAAAAAAGCGAGCAAAAGAAATTCTAGCTCCCAGAGATTGTCTCAAGTTGCATTAAATTGGCAGACTGTAATTCTTTACAAGCCAGATGAGAACATGAAAGCACATTAAAATAAACAGATACACACATACACTAGATATATGTTCTGTATATATTTCTGGTGCACAAAAATAAGATTTATGAATGCAAAGTAGAAGACTTCACTGCAAATGTGTTTCAAAGGACAAACATAATTAAATGCAGTTGTAAAGAATATAAAGTGGACGTGATTACAGACACTATCCTGCATTGTTTCCAGAAATGCTAAAGCGAGGGAATGAATCCAGACTCTCATTTTCAACATAATTTTTCAGGTTTTAGTTTTTGTAGTTGTAAGTTGAAAAGTTTATTAACTTTTAAACTAAGTTCTCTCAGAATACTGCAAATGTCAAAACAAAATATTGAAGACCTTAGATATGGATATCAAATGTAAGGAGAAAATGCAACACCTAATGGGTTTATGACTATGTGGTACATCTGAAAAAAAGGAGAACCCCATTGAAATGCAGAGATACAATCACCCTGGTCACCAGTAGCCACATTGCTCAAGTATTTCTAATTTTCTAATAACCAAATTAGAATACTAATGAAGTGTCCTTGGGCTGTTTTCCACCTGCAGTATTTCATTACATATATGTGTATGTAAGTGCATACATTTAATGTATATTTATACAGAACTAATAAAAAAATTAAATACATTTGCATTTTTATTATCACTCCTTTTTAAAAAGTTATTAAGAGTACTTAGAAAAACATATTGCACTATGAATTCCTATTTACAGTCTTTGCATAAAGGTGTAAATAAAAGCAACTAATAAGCTACCCAGACATCCTTCTGAGCAAGTGGCTAAAAGCCAATCAATATTATGAGTTAATCCTCCCTGGATGCTCATTCAATTAAAGGTGTCAGTAATGCCTCATCTGATGTGGCCTCAATTAAATCCAGCTATCTGATGGTTGAAAACACAAGGGGATACAGCAACAGCAGCAAAACCAGACAAATAGGCAGCCTTCATGTGACTGCTAATTACTACACCTGGTGTATATTATGGCTTGTGCACTTAACACAGCACGTGATAACTTCCAATTCAGCTGCATTCATGCACACACATGAAAACAAAACTCAGTAAATAATGCAACTAGAAATAATTCAAAACTATGACAGGAAAGATATCCTTATTGTATTTCAGCTCCAGGAATACTACTTTTAAAACCACTTAATACAGAGCTATTACGAAAACATGTATTAATATTAACAAAACCAGCAAGTGAAGAACTAAGGGGTTTTTTTTCCTGGGTGTACCCCAGCCCAAAAAACCACAGGAGTTAGAAACAGCTAACTTCGTAGATTTTAACTGATTCTGTTACATACTAAATCTTCACTAATTCAGCACCATAAAAAATATTATGATAAAACCACACAAACCGCTTCCCAGTATCAGATTTATTTATATAACAATGGCTCTGACTAACACATCAATAATCAACTTCTCGAGTTGCTCCTCTTCCTGAAACAAATCCATTTAAATTAGAGTGAGTGCTCAGTGCATGGCACCATGACAGACGGACACACATATGGCAAGGGGCTGCATGATGGGAGTATCTGGGCTCCCCAACATCCCTGTTAGCAGGGCTCTTCTGAAACACACACACTAGTCCCTGCCATGGTCTGTAGGCTGGGACCTGGCCATGGGACACAGGCAGCTGAGCAGCTCCCAGGTACACACGGGATGCATTTGAGAAAGGCCAGTAGCTCAGTTTATCAAGGAAGTTTACACTTCTCAGACTCCTGCATCACAAGGTTTGTAAGATACTTCGGAAACATTTCACGTTTCTGTGTAATCTTTTAAAACCTTCTGCACTTCAGATATGTTTTAAAACTAATACCCTTAGCCTGCTCAAGTAGGACATATTTTCTTCTTGTATATCCTGTAAGACATGTCTTTTTTTTTTCATATTGCAGTGTAAAATGTCCATCCTAACAATAAGGGAATGTAACCTTTTGAAAACCTTGGGAATTAGCAGACCATTTGCTCCACTTGTCAGAATATCACTTAACATCCTTAGTTCTGGACCTATGACAACACAAACGGTATTTCAAATCCACAGACTCCACACAACATGATATGAAAAGTAATCAGTAATAAAATAATTGTTTGTATAATAAAATTACATTAGACACAAGAGAGGTAAAAGGGAAAGCATGTTAATGCTCACTGCCTAAATTTTATCACCCTAGCTTTACTGCAAAACACATTTGGTCACATTCTTTGCTATGTAAGTTTCAGCTCATGAATTCCTAGTAATCCTGGTTTTAGGGGAAAACCTATGCCTGGGGGAAAAGACAAGGAAGTTCCACCTCCTAAAACCAAGCTTCTTGAGGAATCTGCCAAAGATTAACTAAATTGTCTCCACAATGACTGGCTCTCACCTGTACAGGTATGGTATTAACAAAATCAACTGATGAAGTGTTCCTAGATTACACTGACAAAAAAAAAAGCCTGTACTAGAAATCAATGCAATCCTTTCAGCAATAAATAAAAAAACAGTTAAGCACTGCATACAACTCCTACCAAATCGTAACTCATCTGCTGGTTTTAATAACATAATTCCACAACCACATAAAAGCAAAGTGAAAGTGTCCAGTTCTGCAAAGTTAAGATGGCAAAGGAATTGAGCACAAAGGCAGGTCGCAAAGAGTTAACATGGCACTTACCACCTGCATGGCAGAACTTCGTGGAGGATGTGGTTCTATGAGTAGTTGGGAAGGGGTCTGTCCAAAACTTCTTATTTGAGCTTCCACAGCCTGGAAAAGGCACAGGCAGGTTTGCATGTTAAGAGGTGCTAATTACAGGCAATAGAACCATAACTGTCACCTGAAAATGTCATTCCCCACTTCTGGCTTGTTTCACGTTGAAAATCAACCCCGTGTGTTCACTGTGGGGCTAAGTGCTTGGCACTGGTACTAAGAATGAGGTAATCATTTTAGTGCTGTGGATGCTATTTCCATGAGAAACTCTGCAAAACCTCATCCTGCTCAATGATATTAAACAGAAACAAGCTATTATAATCAGAAACCCTCTTTATTGGCTCAATTTTTCTCCTTTCTAACACTGGCTTATCCTGTTTGTAGCATAACTCAAAAACAAAAGTTAACTTCTAAAAAGTTTCTGTAGGTATTAAGTGTTGTACGTTAAACTCCATTGCTCCATTTCACAGCAGTAACTACAAGAAAGGCAATACTGAGCTTTTATTCTTACTTCCAGGTTTATTCAAAAAGAGCAAACAACGTTAGGATGCATTAAATACCAACAGTAACACTAAAGGAGAACATGAAGGTGTAATACAAGGGGGTTTTTAAAGTTTCTCTGTATCTTCAGCAATATGCTTAAGTACTTTCTTCATAGGAAATACATGAAAATATTATGCTTAGTCATTTCTTAAAAATAATTATGCTGAAACCTGTGAATTTATACGTCTTGCCCTAGGCACGTCCAGCTAGTTTTCCATGCTGACACCTCTTGGCCCACTGGTTTAAAGATAACACCAAGCAGCCAAAATTCAACAAGTTACCTCTTGTCAGGCTGGCCCCCTGCACCATTCACAGAAACAGGCTGATACCACAGAAAATCTCAAATCATTCAACTTAGTTTACATCTCTTTCATTGTGAGCTAAACTAATCACCTGGCCTTTGCTATGGGTTAGCAGGCTGCACATGGACTGATGCCTCAGGTATTTTCCTCTAATTCTTCTTTTTCATGGTTCAACCTTCCTTAAGACTCCTTACACTTATATTTCCTGTTCTACTTTAGCCACTCAAAATTTTTGAGACAGTGGACTTATGCTGACCTTATTCTTACAAACAACTGGTTTAGGTAATAATAAAGACCATTACTAGGACACACAATGTTCTCCTGTTACAGCAATAACAGAGCTAAAAGTAGAATGCACCTGAGACCTTAAAATAATCATCCTTTTGATAGTAAACATGCCATCCAGAACACTTGGCCTTATTACATTTGGCAGGGCTTTGAAACATCTGAACTCACCAGAGCAGGAGTCAAAATTAGTCTGTGAACAGATTCTAACACTCTTGCCCACTCTGGGAAGCACCATAATCTTCAAAGAACTGGTGAATAAGTAAGTTTATCAAAAAGCTGGCTGAAATCTGACATACACACACTGTGATGCAGTGAGCACTTTTTGAGGAACAGCAGTATTAGACTCATGAAGCACTAAAGCTCAGTAAGACTACATGAGTCTCCTTCCTGCTGATGAGACATGCTGCATTAAAATTCAAATCTGAGGGTTTGTGACTCAAGATATCAAAGGAATCACAAAAGCTTTGAGGTCTCTTAAGACATGGAAGCATTAACGAAGGAACTGGTCAGCAGCTCTACCCTCTCCAGAAAATGCTGTTTGTTTCAAAACATGCAGATTGTAAAAAGATTTGTCTACACCTACTTGCAGATTAAGTGGCATATTTTTATTAGCAAATGGGAATTCTGCCCCGCACTGAGGGTAGGGCCAAAAGAATACAGAAGGACCAGATGCAGACTGTCCTGGCTGCCAGTTACTCTATACTTGTTAAAATATTTAGTAAAAATTGACAGTCTTTAGAATCCACTATTTATTTCCTATTAAACATATCTCAAATAAATTATTTAAAATGTATTGGGTTGACCCTGAGTTGATGGACAGTCTTTAAGACCAATTACGCTTCTCACAATTTGCATATTTAAACCGCACAGAAAGGCAGGACTTCCCCTTTTTGTCGGAGCTCCCCTGCTGGGAGGTGGGGGGGCTCCGAGCCTCCCGGCCCCGCCGGGCCAGGGCCACTGCCCCTTTCCCCCTTTCCCCACGCTGCGGCACGGACCCTGGGTCGCTGCAGGGGGACTGTCCCAGAGCCGCAGGCAGCTAAAACCAGCCATGGACTGCTCACAGCTAAACCCATCCAGCGCGGCTCCTGGGGACAGGCGGGTCCCTCTCCTCTCCATGCGGAGCCGGCGGAGTCAGCGGGAGCTGGCAGAGCCTCCTGTCTGCAGCCAGCACACTGCGTGCTGAACTGAAGAGGACACCACGCAGCCAGCAGCACAGAGGGAGCGAGGCTTTCCCCACTGTAAAGCCTGAACAAGAACACCCTTCAACATGGAGGCTTCAGAGTCAGAGAGAAAGAGAAGTGAGTCCCGTGGGACGGAGCTGGAAATGGCGACGGGAGAAAAGAGGGCGGTGCCGCGATTCTGGCGTGCAGCTTAAAAGAAACCTTCTTGCATGCCGTGATAAGAAACTGTAATAGCACAGACTGTTTGTCTCTTTAATCCATTTGAAGAACATGGGGGGATGGAGTATCTTCGTGTGCCTGTGAGGATTGTGAAGAATGCCTATGCCAGGCTATATAGAAGCAGTAAGAGGCTGTTAGAGACTTGTGGCGAAGAAAAGCCTTTGTGTGCAGGCCAAAATAACTTATCCTTAAAAAGATGAATAACCCCATGTGATGGCCCACGTTTTGTAGTGTGAAGGAACTGTGAGATTTTTCATGGGAGAGATGTTCTACACACAGCAGATTGATTGTTTCCGGGCGGATCTGCTGTTAGTGGCAGTTTGGGAACCACGTGCAACTGAAGGAAAACCCTTTTTTCCTTAAGCATGAGAGAGAGACTTTTCAAGAACTAAAACACTGACTAACATCCCATGTTCTGTTATCCCCTGTGTGAGCTGGGTAAAAGGAGAGAAGTGCTGGAGGGGGGGGGGATTTGCTTTAATTTTGTTTTGTTATTTTCTCTTTACTTTTAATTCTATTAGTAATAAAACTCTTTCATTGTACTGCAACTGTTTAAGGTTTGTGCCTGCTTTGCTTTTCTCCTAATTCTTATCTCACAGAAGGAAAATAAGTAAGTAATGAATATTTTGAACCAAAACCACTACAAAAATTAATAAAGTATTCTTGAAGCACAGCTCCCAGGCATTTGATTTAGAACTGAGAATAGATAAAGTGAGGAAATAATAAGCTTTAGATTTATTAATTTCCTTGCATATGGACTTATGATCAATACAGAAAACTTTCACTCCCTAATGCCCATGTTCAGCACTTAAAGAGAGTCACAATTTTGTCCCAACCATGGAATCTGGTACGTCTTTTAATTCCTCTGGAAACTACACACTCTTACATAGCACCAATAGTGAGGGAAAAAGAAACACAACTCATCACATTGATGCAGAGTATTTCAAATACATTCATCATTACAAGAGCCCAAACTGATGTAGAACAAGTATAAAGTACTCTACTCAACCCACCATCAAGAGGCATTGTCTGTTTTCATACAGTGTTTGTCAGACCTGGTGAAGCTGCTGGCCAATGGGACAATGATTTTGCCAAAGCCTGCCTCAGAGGATCACAAGTTCTCTGTTTTCAGTCTTAACAGACAGTTTCTACATCCCTGTTTATCTTCTAGCTGGAGTCTGTGATTTACAGTTCCAGCACAAATAAGTCCTTTAGACTCATTAGGTTCCATCTGGTCATTCCAAAAAAGATGAGCACCTACAGTTCCAGGACTGCAATAGCCCCGACACAATCTTTCCCTTATAGACAACAGAACTGGGAAAAATCCACGTTCTACCACAGCTAACAAGGTTTCATAAAACATCAGATCTGTACACAGAACATAAAAGCACAGGTACTGGTATCTGTACGTCATCTTTACTGGTGTCTTCAGAGATCCAAAAGAAATTTGAAGAACTGTTGAGTAAAGGCAACAACACTTGGACAAATACGTCTAGACATAGTGGCTGGACTTCAGAAAAAAAAAAATCTTCTGCATTCCTTCTAGTTATCAAGAAAAAAAAAAAGTAAAGGTTTCTTTTTTTAGCATGCACATTTTGTAATAATGACCAAGAGAGTGTACTAGCAACCCCAAATGGTTCCTTCCTTTTCCCAGATTGTATTCAAAGTCAATCCAGATGTCAACTCCCCATTCTGATGTCTCAGTCAGAAGGATCACATACAGAAGGATGCAAGATGACCTCCCTCTGTCAGCAGAAATGTGATGGTGGAGCTGGAATCAATCCCTGTTCTCTCAATTTACATAACAATAGAAAGAGCCACCAGATGCCACTCAGACTTTTGTTCAACCTGTCAAAGAAAACCAGGTAGGAGCAGGAAATTTTTTTCTCAGAGATATAATTAGTATATCCTTTGAAGAAAAGTACCTACCATTCACCTGAGAAAATACAGTGAAATGCCCATCAGTCAGAAAGTCATCATCCACTTCCTTTCTAATGAATTATAGCCCAGCTTCTAACTGAGCTTTCTTGAAAAGAAGTACTACCAGCATTAGTCAGTATTACTAAGAGACAGACAGCTCCTCCAGCAGTAGAGGAAGGGCATGTGTTCTCACACTGCTGGATCCCTCTGGAGCATGCAGCCATTCAGATGACTGTAGGTAGAAATGCTTGGGAAATTTGCACAACCAGTTTCACATCTATTAAAGGCACCATACAACTGGAAAGGCATAGCCTTTGTTTGAAAGAGATCTTTAGCTTGACAAATTTACTGCTGAAAGCAAGATGTGTGCCACAAAGTAAAACATAGTATCATTCCACATTTTATTTCACTGTTTTTCAAGTATCTCAGTAAAACTGCCTTTTTCCTGTTAATCATCTACAAAACCAAAATTTTGGTAATGCCAGAATTGTTCCAGATGCTACAACAAGAAGTAATAAAATGAAACAAGGTAAGCAACCTTTTACAATAATTCACACAATATGCATCTCAAACCACAGACTTATGTATCATTGTATTTCAAATGTTAATTAACTTAGAAGCATGAAAGCCATAGCAAATTTCGTAAGTTAACATTTATCTGATTTTACCTGTTCCTAAAAAAGTCTCCTAGATCATCTTTTCTTTTCTTGGGGGGTGGGAAGGGGAGAAGGGGAATAGGGAAGCAAATTAAAAGAAGAAAAGTAAAGAACTTGAAAACTTGGCTTAGTTATAATGTAGCTCCTGGCCACTGTTTGGTATGGCTATTTTCAGCCTCTGAACTTACCCTCTCATCTAACTGTGAAGAAAGTTAATTCAACAGTATGCACTACCCACCAAATACGGCTGTAAATTTTTTGGGAAGGAGGGTGATGGGGAGGTTGAACATATGGATGCAGTTAAGGTAAAAACAGATGTTTGTTACTTTTCTTTGCAGCAACACTCAGAAACTAAGTCAAAATTGCTTTTTTTTCATGTTTATGTCTGAAAGAACTATAAAATTAAATATGAGGGAGGGCGGGTGGAGGGGGAACTGCAGTGAGTGTCACAGAGAAAGAACGAAACGGTCTCCAGTTTTGAACTCAAATCCTCAAATGAAGGCCCATAATAGTTAAAAGGCAAGACATACACCATTTAACTCCAGATTTAAAGACCTTTAAAGGGACTAGCTCAGAGCTGCTTTCATCATGCCTCCTCAGACACAAAACACCAAACTGTCTGAAGAGCCCAGGGGCACAGCACACCCATGTTAAAATGCACGCCTTGGCCTGAGGGCACAACAAGCTACAACCTCACCATTTGCTACAGAGAGGCTGCTCTCAGGGCCTTTACAGATCTGCACCGAAGTATTCCCAGTTACTTCCCAGATCTCTAAGATTTAGTTGCCAAACATTTGAAACCCCAGGTGAAATAACAACATGCATTGTAATACATATTCTTTCAGCACACGTGTCAGGGACAGAAAACGTTTTGGGTTCATCCTCCATATTTCTGCCCAGTATTTATGTCCAGAAAATAACAGCCCTTGCAAAAGTAATTACTTTGGCTCTCTGCCGCTCCTACCTCACTTTTCAATATTCAAAAAGGTTTATGCACGTGTTCCTCAGTGATTTCCATTGGCTTGAGTGATATGCCATTATGATTACTTGCTTTCCTCTTCCTTCCACCCAGATGTTGCTTTAGAGCATCAGAGAACACAGACCGTTTGACAGGTTTCCCCTCAGACAGGGAAGCTGAATGGCTTAGCGGTCAACCAAGGAGCTCCTTTCCCCATGGGACGGTGATTAAAATCCAGCTCTGGTAACAAGTGATCAGAAAACCACCTCTGACCAGAGAGAGCCACTTACATCCCTACAGGAATATTCTTAGTTAAATTCCTCTAGGACTACAGAAACACAGATAACACTAGCCAGAGAGCAAGCACAACTCGTAACAACAGATAAAATTGCTGAAAAGAGGCAGAAGATTATAAAGAGAAGCTCTTTGTAGTACCATCTCCCATGTTCCCTAACAATCCCCATTAGATCAAGATTGTGAAAAATGGGCAAAATGCTTTTCTGACACAGGCAATGTATACACTGGCTGACTGTACACCTGCCCTGGGGATATTGCACTACACTTGACCCAAAGAAAAAACACAGCACTCAAATGTTAGTATCATAAATTCACACACTCCCATTTGCTATTTTAAAAATAAAATGAGCAGTCCACTTTCTTCATGTCAAACCAGAAAATTATTTCTCTTGTTTTGGCTTCAGAAATCAAACATTTTGTATCGAATCACTTCTATATTTTGTTTTCCCATTGAACTATTCACTTAACATACCAATTTAAAAAAATTGTCTGTACTAGCTTTGAAATCTAACAAATAGCAGGGAGGAGAATGGAGCAGAAGAAAGGCTATGGAAAAGACACTACAAGACCAAGAGTTATGTACTGTTCTCTAGGTATCATTAAACCTGACTGCAGAGTGTTTGTGACGTACCCTCTGCTAACCAAGCAGAGTGCAGAAGGCACCTGTTGCTGCCCACTAATGCAGGTACAGCTCCAACCCCAGTACCTCAGGGTTATGGCTCCAGAGCTGAAGCGTGGGCAGAAATACTGTCAGCAGCCCGCAGAGGGGGGCCTTATTAGAGCACATGAGCAACTTGGGATGGAGCAAAAAGTGCACAACCTTTGCCGGCTGCAATGTGTTAGCAAGGTCTGTTACAAAACTGTGTGCCTCATGACACAAGAAACCAACAGATACATGGAGAAATTAAAGCCATCAAATAGAAATTAAACATTTTTATTCTTCCTTCTTTGTACCTTCCTTGCAAGAAACGTATCTGCTACATAATATTTTTCTTTTCATCTTACCACCCCCCAGTTTCACCTCCTTCTGCCTGCTGAAAACACCAGAATTGTCTGGAGATTGGTTACTGGTCTAACTAACTACTACAGATACATGGAGGGGGAGAGGTTACCCTAATCAGGATTACTTTTTTTCTTCAAGCTGTTTGAGAGTCAATATATGAATAATAAATTATTCTGTTCACATCAGAAAAGGGGAGAAAGGAGAACAGCATAGGATGCCTTCTACCACATATTCACAAACAAAAACACTAACCCAGCTCTTAAACTACATTAAGGAATTTTCTGTGAGAAAAAAGAAAAAATGAAGTCTTTTTGTCCAGACAAGTCAGTATGACAATTACATGGCAGTCATTAAAGTAAAACAGGAAGTAATCACAGTTTGTGAGAATACAAATAGAAGCCCCTCAGGGCTGTGCAAGTTGCTCCAATCTGAATATATACATTCCAGGCATATTAAACAGAGGCACAGCCTGGCCTGGCTGCAATCTCCAGCTCACGCAGCTGTCCGTCTACTGCAGCGTAATCCCAGCTGCCAATCTGAAAGAAACCAGTTAGTCAGAGCAGACACAACCAACAGAAACAAATGTCACTCAATAATGTTCAGAGGCACTGGGTTCATGGATAATTTCAAACAGTATCTCTGTCTGGAGCACTGATGTGCTCATTCAAAACACCTAAATCTTTGGCTACTGGAAAGAAGCAGATAAAAAATATTAGAACTACAAAAACAGGTCTGGTAGTACTTCAAAGAGACTGACAGAATAAAAAGAGAAAAGAGTCTAAAAAGGGAGTTAAGATCAATGTAAGGACCTGCAAATAAAACTGGATTCAGTACAAGCAAAATCCTAAGCAGCTCTGGGACTAGTTTTTAAAAATACAACAGCTTCTGTTTTATTTGAGCACCACAACCAAAATTGCTTCCCATCTCTCTCTGGCAGCTGAAGATTTCAAGAGAGCAACTCACTGCTTTCATTTAAAATCAATAACTGCCACAGAGAAAGTAGTGGCACTGCCATGTGCAATACCCTCAAACTTCAATTTCTGGCATTATTCATTTGCTCGTCTAAATACCTAACAATCCCAAATTGTCTCATATAAAACTTCTTCCTCTGGAAAAAAGTAATCAATTCCAATCTGTTAACATTCCACAGAATTTCTTAAACATTGATGTCATCTCTATTTATTAAATAAAAAAGCTTCATTAAAATAAAACAGTCGGAAGGAGGTTAACACACAGAAGTAAAAATCAAAAATGTAGTGGTCTTTAAACCAGTAGTTTAAACCAAATGTAGTGGTCTTCAGTGATCACCTTTCAGAATCTGTAACAATTGTGAAAAAGAAATAAATAACTCCTTTTGCTAAGCTATGAAATACATTTATTTAAACTCTCATGACTACTACCTACAAGACCAAACTTGCTGTTTCCAAACTATGGGTACAATGCTATCTCAGAGTTTTCTACTGCAACAAATAAACTTTTTGTTATTATTTAATAGAATGTAACATTTAACTGAGACTTGACTTTTAGATACTGCCTGAGGAAAACACCTTTGGCATGACCACAAGCTTTCTCACCCAAGCAGCAGCTATTTATCAAATATAACTAATAACTAAAATAACAAAGTTTGGTCAGTAAACACCACACACATCTACGGACACAGTGGGAACACTGATGCCCAAGTCAGACACCCTGGGCTGCAATAAACACACAGAAAAAAAACATTCAGAACAAAAATGTCTCATTTCCCAATTACTGTGGAAGACAGTACAGGTATCATTTGGACAGCATAAAGAGCCTGCAAATAATCAAAGCATATTGATGACACAAAAAATTCCTGTAGCCTGCTCACTTCCATGTTTCATTCAAGGCTAAATGACTTGGTGTATAACTCTAGCTATTATATACAAGTATATCTCACCCTTTCCACATATGGAAGAGGAAAAAAAAGTTTAAAAATAGAACCAATTTATATCAAAAGGAGTTATTTTTGAAGTATTATGAACATCACTGTTACCCATACATTATTTATCTTTTGATTACTCTTTCTTATTTAATGCTGACCAACAAATATGTCAGCTAAGACTGACCAGCCAGGCACAAATCAAAATGTAAAGAGCCTAGGGGGTCTCAAGACCTCTCTGGCTCTGATAGATCCACAAGACAGGTCAAGCAAGAAGAGGTGAGGGAACTGACTGCACTGAAAACTTCTATCCCTTGAATTTCAATCAGAAGCTGAGGAAAAAAGCACGCAGAGCTGAAGAACTAATTCATAGGAGTCACCTCCTTCCAAAAAACTTTACTACTTCCAGCCAGTTCTTTAAATCCTTACACATGAAGCATCTCAGTCCTACTTTAATTAACTCTAAAATATCACTTCTTTGCCTGCTGGATAGAGAAGCAGAAGCCGCAGGTAAAACTAGAATCTATTCTGTAATGAAGGAAAAAGGAGAACAACAAGGTAAAATATTTTTCTGGATCAGAACTTGGCTGAATACTTTTCATGTCTGTTTGTAAGCCTTGCAGTAAATAGGTACATTGAGGCAAAGGGCAATAAATCCCCATTCATCATATCAAACTCCCGGCTGAATGGAATCAAAGGAGTGCCACACCTCCAAGATATCACAGTAAGCATTTGCTTATGTTCATTTTGCTCGTTTACTCCAACACCACAGGCAGGTCACAATGTGAGCAGAGATGTGAGAACGAATAGGTAATTGATACAAACTGGTGGCAGGAGTGGTGCTCCTGTTATTTAATGCTCCTTTCACCAGAAGGAAATACTTCATCCTTTCGTGGGAGAGTCCTGATGCCCAAGACAAGCTGATTTCATTGAGCAGTGGTACTTGCCCTCATGGGAGGCCCTGCCTGTGTTACACATCCTGCTCTGGGTACTTCCCAGGAAAAGACCAAGGCATGGGCTTGGTTGCATTGCCAAGTTCACCTCTCCTTAGACATGAAATCAGTATGCTTCCTTTAAATACAGCCTTCTTCATTCCAGTTCCATATAAGGGCATTTTAATATAGATTTGTAATTAAAATGAGACCAATGCTAAACATTTATTTGGCTTTTCCCACTGTTCCCATGCTGTACAACACCAAACATGCCATCCATGCAGCACACTTAAGCCAGAGACAATTCAAAGATTGTTTTTACCGTACTTTGAATGTTGCCTGCACGTATTTGTTACTTACCGAATTCAGCACACGGAAATTTACTGCTCTGTGACAGTTATTTTATAACCATTTTATCCTACATTTAAAACTCATCACAGCCACAACAAAGACTGTTGCCCAACCTGCTAAAACCAGACTGATCGTTTTCCCAACTATTTAGTAAATGTTAACTATGCTATAAATACAAATCGTGTTTATACTCTGTGAAAGATTCACTGTTGTCAGGGTTCTCCAGCTGAGTTAGAGCTGAAATATGCTATTAACTCCCACCATGAACAGAGCTAAAAGAGTGGCCAAAAATGCTTTCTCTGGGATAAGATATCAGATCTGCTACTGCTGTCATGAAACTGGGGTCACGTAAACTAAACATCCTTGTAACTTCTTTTGGGCACAGAAGTCTCTCAAACTGTAAATATTTAAAAATAAAGTAAGACTCATAAGAGATAGACCTAAGGTGCATAAAAGCTACCCAAAGATATTAATCTTGAACAACACTTAAAAGCTATTATCCATAAAATAATTTATCCCATATGCCTTAAAGTTGAAAATAAAAGAATTATCTTTTCTCTCTACATATAATCAGAAGTGGCACATTCAAATAACAAGCCAAATGCTATGTCCAAGCTGATTCTTCACAATTTTTGAAACTCCTCAGTTCATATGGAAATGAAATATCATCAGCATAAAGAAAGGTGCCAAAAGAATAGAGAAAGCTTGCTTCTTAATGCTGAACAGACTACCTTCATGTAACAAAAATGCACTTTCTCTTCAGAGGAATAAGTACAAAACAACAGAACCATCTAACGCTGAAAGCAAATCACCTGATGTTATTAATTTAATGGGACTTGTTCTTTTTAGAGCTCTTATTGCTAATTTAAAAATGATTAGTCTTCCTTAAATTGCTGACTTCAAAGATCATGTTAGATGGTATATATATATATATATATTTTCTTTTTTTTTTTTTTATGTGGTTATGTGCTTTTTCATGGGCATGGTACAAAATTCAGGGTGCTTTGTGAAAGGTAGGGGTTCCCATACAAATCAATGATGCATTCTCCAATTAATATTTCATCTTTCTGCTACTAACCTTGTCTCTTTCCTTTGCTTTTATCCGGTGTTTACACTAACTACATAGGGGTATCAGTGGAGAAATGGACTTTTAAGTAGTAACTGAGGGCAGCCCAGATTCACCATCGTCCTTTGTTACACTAAACCAGAGACAAGAGGAATTTCTATTCTTCTGACCAACACTGATGAAATACTCACCAATCAGGCCTAGATACAAATTATTTTCTATGGATTGTGCTTCAGCTCTTAATCAGTTACTTGTCTGAATGACTTAGATCTAATTCTACCTCCCCCCCCCTCCCATTCTTGGACAGCTATGGCAAAAAGAGAGCAGAATTTGTGATAAGAAGGTGCTGTGAATTCTCTCCAGAACAGCTGGATGACATTTGTCTGTGCTAAATGACTCCTTGCCCCTTCCATCCAGGCAAAAAAAAGAGGCCTTCCACAGCAGACCTTGTGATTGGGAGTCCCACAGATCAAAACACGGTGCTCAAGAGCAAGTCAACAGAAGGCAGTGACACAGCAAAGCTCTGCTGGCAAATAGAGTGTTTTCCACCAGAAAGATATTTTTACTGCTTGCCCACTGAACAGCAACTTCCCTCTGCAGCTGTCACCTCCTTCAACAAGACACACAAGGAGCAGAGTCAATGACAGCACTGCTAAAATGCTTGGAGGGGAAGAGGAGGAGGAAGGAATTGTGTCTGCAGGATGAGCAGTGCACCAATATGCCAGCAAGGATACTGGATGCCTTGCCTTGCTTCTCCTGGCTGCAGTTCCCTTCCCCCACTGGCTGCAACTCAAACCCTTCTCTCTTGATCTACTCCCCTCCCCCTGAGATTTGCGTTTGAATTATGCAAGCTTTGCACTCCCCAGGGTTTATCTGCCAAAAGGTAGCATGTGGCCCATGGTTTGCACTTTAGTTTAAAATTTTCTATTATGGCAGTCAGATCCTTTCAAAATACTTTACTTCCTTTATTCCCATAGGCAGAAAGAACGGCAGGAAAAAATTGTTCACAGCAGTATAAGAGAATGTAAAAGTTCTACATTTTCAGTTTAAAAAAAAAAAGAAAGGAGGAATATGGTTTTAATCAAGTAGTTTTCCTTCCTAGATGAGTACTTCCTTCTTGTAATATATATAACCTGACTGCCTATAAAAATAAAGGTGCCAGTTGGAGCCATTTAGGAGACCTAAGGAAATTCTGCATTAACCTACATCCCTCCACTCCTCAGTGCCTTCCACCATTGTTCTGTGTGTGGCCTCTTTGATGAGTTAGGTCACCAATATCCATGCATATATCTGTGGAGATACCTCAGAAACACATGCATCATAGGCTTCTCATTACTGATGGGGTTCAGGCTCAGCACTGACTATCTATGTGGGGAAATTGCCATGGTTTGAGCACCAGCTATTATTTCCATATGATACCTAAAAGCCTCAATGACTTGCAGGTCTCAGAATATACAGAAGCTTCTCTTTGGTTTAGGTTGGCAAATAAAAATCCATTTTCTGCTACAACTGTCAAGATTTAAAGACCCAAACCCTGAATTCTTATCAAGAGGAAAAAGCTAAAACATCCTTTTTGAAACCAAGAAATCCAGTTTAATACTTGCCTAATAAACAGATATTAACTCTGAGGTGCCATGCCTGCCTAAAAATTCTGTTAATTGTCCATATCAGAAATTCATTTGGGCTCTAACCAGGAATTTGGTGGAGAAAAGAGGAAACATTTTCTGGAACGCTGACTGAAGGAGGAAAAATAAATGCTGATTGAAGCTGCTTGGCAGCACAGAATGTAAGCACAGGTCCTCAGGGAGACAGATTAGCAAGCAGCAAGAAGGTGAGGCTGTCAAAGGTGCATGATAAATTCATTTAGCACACAGATATAGAATGATTATGCACACAGAAATACACACAAACAGATTTTTCATTACTTTCATCTCTACCCATAAGTAAAACCAGAATAAGTCACCATTGATGATGAGAGTCATTAAATTTCTGCAGTATCAATATCACATCAGAGCTGATCATATGTGTCTTTTAAAATTACATATGCACATTTACATAACAAAAAATATGCTTTACAAAATACATGTAAATGGCAAGGGATGCCTAACTAAGCAGGAAACCTTTCACTGTTTTAGTGACCTGCTTAAAAATCCTAAATAAAAATACTCCATTGGGTCAATCCTTCAAGCAACTCAGAACAGAAGTGCTACAAGACACCATTTATTCTGCTACCTGCATTCATCAGCAAGTATTTTTGACACCATCAGTAGTGGTTCAAAATTCTACTGCTGCTGAGCTACTCCACTATTATGAACTCAACAACACTGCGGTTCTCCCTCTCCTGTTCTCATTTTCATACACCACTCAGTTCAGACAGCACAGAACAACTCAAAAATAAGAAACATTGTAGCAAAGTATGATAAAAACATGACAAATTCAAAATATTTGGTAACAAAGTGAATGCCTCTCTGAGAGGTTCCACAACTCCAGACAGATTTGTAACTTCCCTGGTCTTAAATTTTTTTTCAGGCTATAACACAAGTAAAAAAAAAAATCACAGTAAAAATGATAAAAGAACTGTTCTAGAAAAATTAAAACTACACAAAAATTGTGTGTGGAGACTGCTACTTTCATTAGTGTTACTTCAATTATTAGTTTCATAAATAAAATTTCAATGATGGTTCATTTAATAACAAAATTAAGAACAAATTACACACAATACCCAGCCTACAATTCAGCTCACACTTTAACCAAACACTTCAAGAGTCTAATAAATACTCTTAAAAGGTAAGAATAGAACCTTGCCAGTGTAGAGTGGACAAACATTATCAGTGAATTGAAAACACGGTACAGTGAACATCTACTAGATGACTCTTGCGCCAACAACTTTTCCAAATCCAGATGATGACATTTTTTCTTGTAAGCCACATGTCCCAGTAGCCCTTTTCTTAGCTCAGTTAAGGGTATTTATTTGCACTATCTGTATTTTAGGTTTAAATTGACTACGATGCAGTTTGCAGACTGATAGCAAGCCATGTAATGACAACACTGAGCCATCGCTTTGGTTGTAAGCCAGTCCCTGTGTCCCATCTAAATAAAACAGTTGACAAGATTCCTATTACTTTGTTTTCATGGACTTGGAATATTTTATAACAAGGGACCACTTACATTTATTCTATAATTAATATACTTGCAGCTATACTTGGTAGCAATATAGTGTCTGAAGAGAGGACATAAAATCAGTCAAAAATCACCCCACCTTGCCCTTTTTTAAACAGCTGTTTAGGTGGAAGAGAAGAAACTTTTGAACCCACAGTATTCTATGAGATACTTTGGCAAATAAATTTTCTGAATGATGTTGAGTCTGAACAAAGCTCCTGATCTTTCCAATGCTGAAATATTTACTTTTGCATATGAAAAATACAGGACAAGTTATTTTAATTTGATAACAAACCAAACTAAAATATCAGAGGCTACAAAACTCTGATGTTTGCTACACATGCAAGACTGCACTTAAAGAGAACTGTTAAAAGTGTGAAAGTAAATTCAGAAGCACAAGCCAAATCAAGGTTGCTCACTGCCACTAAGATCCAGTATCGGGGAACAAAATGACTGAACTCAGCAACTGAAGCAATCCTTGAACTTTTATTATTATACTGGCATCAGCTTGGGCTGAAATCCAGGTACACAAAGTTTAAGAACAACCTGCATCCTTGTTCTATTAATTCTGCGTGCTGTGACAACTGGTTCAGGCACCTTGCATTTGACTGGCCTGTGGCCAAACCACAAGAAAACACAAAGAAATTGAACATTCACCAGAAGCCTTGAACAATGAGGAGTCTTTACAGTTTCAACACTGCTGTGGTTAACGAAGACTTTTCTATATTTATAAAGTACAAACTCACCTCTCTCAGTACAGAATCCGTTATTGAACTTAAATTAACAGCTCCTTCATAAGTCAAATAGTAGAATACATTGAGGGACCTAACAGCCTCTGGCCCTTGTTGTTTGTAGCCAAAAATCAGATCAATCCACTGGTGAAGCTGGCAGGAAACAAACTCACTTTCCAACGCCTGTGGAAAAAACCACAAACAAAACACAAACTTGAGTTCACCAGATAGTAATCATTTGGTAGTAGCAGAAACATTTTTTTATAGCATGCAAAATTATCTTAACAAATCTAAATACAGAATTGAGAAGAGTATTTTAGACGTTCTATCCAAAAAAAGGTGGGCCTTGTGATAGATGCCAGAGTCTCATGCCCTACTTCCCACCGACTGGGAGACTTCACTTTTAAAACTAATAGTGAAAATAAGAAAAAAAAAAAACAAAAAAAAAGGCAGTAAGTGGAAAGTATTGGTACATTTATACACAGCCAGGCTATGTTTTTACGAACTCCCAAGATAAAACTGTGCTTTCCTTTGTGATCTGCATGCTAAATAACAACAGCAGGATTATCTGATTCTGACAGCCAGAAGATTGATAGAATTTGGGAAACAGGACTAGCTAACCAGTGATGTTAGGGTAAAAATTTTTTCACAGGCTGGAAATATGAAACTGCTACTACTTTCACACATTTCTTGTTTACAAACCTATACGGAAACCTATACAAAAGTACTGTGCAGAATGATTAAACTGTTTTTCTGAAGACATTATCCAGGTCCAACCCAACCCCCAAGACAAGAGCATCCAAGAAACACTGTATTAACAGGTAACCTAAAAATCATTGTCATCTAAAGAGTTAACTCATGTGGATTAAATCATTATCAGGATTTGCTTTTTCTATTTTGTACAGAGGATTCAAAGTATTTCTGATTTGAATTACCAAATGAAAAAACATAAACAGATATTCTCTTCATCTAGCAAAATGAATGGCATTTTCCCTGCAAAGGAAATTCCTAATTTTGAGCAGAGGAAGTTGAAATTAATCTGAAAACCAAGGAAATCACTCTGCAATTTGCACACAAAAATGATGGGTTTGTTTCATTAACTGATGCCTGAAAACAACATTTAAATTGACACATAAAACCAGCAATTGTCTTAATTTGTGTGGTGCACTCCACACAAAAGCCCTAAATATGTTCAAATTAGAGCAAGCTGCTTGATTGTCACTGCAGTCTCATGTCATATTAATGCATGACAAACATTAAACCATACACTTAAATGGCAATTTATATCATTTAAATGTTTACTGCCACACCAGATCATCACTCATTTAAATGTGACTTTCTGACAGCTAATTTCAGTTAATTTTCCTCGATTCACTTAATTAGAACTTTCAATCAAGAAAAGACCTGTACACATCTTAGACATCATATCATTCTTTTTTTACTATTACTTTTATTAGGATGCTGAATTGCTGAAAGCATTCTTTAAAATGAATCCCCACACAGTATAGTATCTGTTTGGACAATCAAATAGCAATACCTTACAACATCTATGCTAGACAGGACTTTTTTTTCTTTTTAATTTAAAAAACACCCAATATTTAGACACAAACACACAATTAAAACGATAAAAAAAACACAAGTGGGCCAATTAAAAATTAATGATTTCAAAATTGTTTAATAAGATAAAACCAGTCAGGAGTCTCATGAGTGTCCATAATACTGCAATGTGCAGCCATAAAATTCTACAGGGCTCAGCAAATGACAATGATAAGAATTAATTTCCACACTATCCTGCTAAAAAAAAATTAACCCTAGAACATACGTACTGTTCTAACTATTTAATGCCAAGAAAAATAAAGAATGTTAGGAACTTGTGATTTTTTTTAGAGATACATATGTAAATATTCAGCATGTGTTGCAGTTGTTCATACTCTCCTTTTCTACAAAAGCTAGATTTTCAATGAGTCATATTACCCTCACAAAGGGACCTGCATAACTAAAGGAATACCACTGCCAACTCCTTAGATTAATGTAAGTATAAATGTGATTTTTTTTTTTTCCTTAAAAAAGCAAAACTAAAACACTTTGCCTTCTCAGGGAATGGTTGGGAGCCATCCTGACCTTACTTCTCGTTTTCAAGTTTGAAATTATTTTACATTTGAAATTTGTACAGATGCAAAAGTAGATAATTTTTTTTTGCTTATTAAGCCATTTAAAAATCTTAGTTGCCAAATCCCAGGTGAAAGGGATGACTGAAAACCAGCTACAGTCAGCATCAGGACATCAAAGGACAGACCAAACAGCACACAAATTCAAAGGCCAAATAAGCTTGCCTGATATTTCAGGTTCACCGTTAAGGTCTTGGTTGGAGGGAAGTGCTTATGCTATGACTTAATCAATGGAGGAACAATAATTAACAGCTTGTAAAATGACTAAAGAATAGACTTCCAAGGAAAACAACACCCTGTACCAGATCAGCAAAGTGACGCACTTTGCAGCCACTCTGGTATATTTAAAAAGGGATCCTCGTAAGAAAGCATCTGAGAAATACAGAGCTTGCAATTTGCAGAACTATTTGGTTATAAAAAGAAGGGGGTTTACCTTCTTTGTTGCTTTTAAACATTGCTGTTAGCTTTTACCTCTTGCAAACCTAAGCCAAGCCTATCGATGGGTCAGCATTTAGGGTTACTTCAGCCTCAACTTCATTTAGGACAGGCAGTGCTCGTTTAAGGCTCGAGTTAAATCCAGCACCCAGCCATGGGATATGAACATCCTTTCCATGCTGCTCCTTGAGCAAATAGAGGAGTTGCCAGCGCTCCCAGGGCAGAGCGAGCACAGCGCTCTTCCCTGTGCTCTGAGGGAAATGTGCACAACAAGGACACCCTCGAAAATGTCTGGCAAAATACAGCAATAGCCAATCCCATCGAGTTACTGTAAAACAAATCAGGGACTAATGTCCAATTGTTACAAGAGCAAACAAGCCCATGGAAAGACAGTCACGTGAAGCGACACACAGATTGTCAATTCTGTCCACAGGGGACTCATATTAACTTTGACAAACTGTCTTGGGGCTGATATCTGTTTCTTTAATGAGATCTATTAGGCAGAGACTAAAACACTTCAGATATGCTAAAAAGTACAGTATACAGATGTCAAACACAAACACCTATTAGTAACTTTCATTTCTCTATTCCCAAGGTAGAAACACTTCAGACACATCAACAAATAGAAGCTTTGATCTAACTAGGAAATTTTAGTTTAGTCATAAATATTTTTTGAATGCACAATCTGATGTCACTAAATATGAGCAATCAAAACTATCACGTCGTGAACAACTCTGAAATTCACTATTTTATGATCATCTTTTTCTGTCCTGTTTTCCGAAAGGACTGAACAGAGAATAATTTACTGCTGGCAACCAAAGACTAACATCAGTCTAATACTAATACAAATGATTTGGTAGAACAAGTAGGGAATGACAAAAAACATAAAACTAGCAGGTTAGGAATGATTTTTCCTTTTTCCAGTACAAATTCTCTGAAGATTTATCGAGATATATTTTCCCAAACAATATTATACCTTTGGAATCAAGCCTTGTATCTTCAAAGTGACTACCGTTGGCTTTTGCCCTCTACTTTTATTTCTGCTTTAGATTTTATGCAGTGACATATAACATATGAAGTGATGTCTATTAAAAATGAATATATACTGTACTTGAGTTTGGGATGTTCCAACACTGAAATTAGATGAAAGGTTTAACTGCCTTTTTTTTTTTCATCAGCACAGATATATATTCACAGTCAAGCTATTCAGAAATAAATGACAGACTTACTTGCCTTATTCCTATGCTGATTAAAGGAAAGTAATTTTGAAGCACAGCATAAACATGCATGCCACTCTTATTTGAACGACAGAAAAGGAGTCCAACCCATACAAAATGTGGTTTATGAAATGTTAAAATGAAAAGAGAAACTGATGAGAAACCAAAACTACCCGTATATGAATAATCTTCCCTATTTACTCAATTGAAAAAAAAAAAAAAAAAAACTCAAACAACCAAACCAACAAATCCAGGCATACACTTCACCAGCAAGTAAGAAATAAATCTCAAGTAAAAATAATTGCCTGTTACTTTTAATGGACTAAACATTTTAATTCCCCTCTGAAAGAATTTTCTCTGAAACGCTTAAAATGGAGTCTCTTTTACATGCCACTTGAAAAATACTTAAGGATGAACAGAAAAGCGTGAATTAGGATTTCACACATTTTTAGCACAACCACAACTTTCAGGTGAAAAATACTCTTCTTGAACACGACAAAGCACCCACATAACTGCAGTAGCAGGTAACTACTTTAAACTAAATACGTGTTCTGGCTTGGAAACACGTGTGTGCACATGCATTCAAAACAAAACCCCAAACCCAACAAAAGCAAACAACTGGAACGATGCTTGCATGTGCAGGCTTTCAGACACAAGTTGGTAATGCTGCCTTAACATTGATATATGACCTTTGTAAGTTACAATGAAGAAGGCTGGTTTTTTCAGCCTAATTAGAACTGTTTCAAATTTTCCTGCTAAATATATGATAGAAAGTCCTTTCAACTTTTTTTTTTTATTCTAGAGTTTCTTTCCACGTCAGCCTTGTTCCAATCAAAATATGTTTTGAATTAAATTATTTTGATTCAATATGGGGATCACATTTCACTTCTAAGATTTAAACTCCAAAAAGGAAAAGTTTAGGCTGTTCAAACAAAGCAAAAGCAGCCACTTTGTAGAAAGCCATTCACATTTACCAAGACTGACAAATTGTTTGTGTGCACCATTAGGTCTAGTTTCTGCAATAGTTGCCAGATTTCCTGTCCTCCTAATAACATATTAACTCTTCAAGTGCTGGCTTTATCTTTGGAGGTTTCTCAGTAAACTCCAGGATTTAAAAAGTAAATTACCAAACGTGCTTTCACCAGCGACACTGTTTGATCACATGGGTAGACATCTGAGAATAAAGATGTATATAAAGTTATTAGAAAGATACTGAATTCAGGCCTGCCTTGAGGATATCAGAAGGAAGAAGACAGCAAATGTACTAAGTAGAAAACTCCATGTTCTGCATGAGGTAACACAAATTTCAAATGGATGAAAGGAACATCAAAACCATTTACATGACTGGTGGTTTTTTACTTGGTAAGTAACTATTTCAAGCAAATGCGTTTAGTTTTACTTACTGTACTTCACAAATTCTTTTAAGCATGAAATACTCAAGAAACTGAGCATTACTTGCAGAAAAAATTAAAGTAACTATTTCATTTTTCCTTTGTGTGTGTTCCAGAAACGCACTGCCAATTCTTCATTACTGTTGTAACAAAAGTGAACCTTTTACTTTATTTCTCTACTTGGTTACTGACACCAGGATAAAATACTCTGGAAAATACGGTCCTAATAAAACATTTAGCTCAGATGCTTTACTGAAGACAACTGATCTCACAGAAAAAAGCAGTCAGCAGTCTGAGAAGCTCAGACACAGGAGATCTCTGGAAGAGAAACTTCCCCTCCTCTGTTCCTTCTTTATATTGAACATTAAGCCACTAAATAATGACAAAAAAGAAAATTTGAGTAATAGTGTAACTTATCTTGTGGCAAGGTATATTCTGCATGAGCAGCATGTAAACAAAGAAAAATATTTTGCAATGCAATGGTTCAAACTCCTATCTGAATTTACATCATTATTACCAAAATAAGAGTAGTATGTTTAGCCAAAATCTTGAGCACGTTTGTATTTTTCAGTGATTTCTATATTGAGTCTACAACAGTAATTTTGCAGTTTAAATGGAAAAGTCAGACAGCTGCTACAGATTTTATAAAATGAAAGCTACACTCCCTTTGAAATTCAGCTTTATTCTCAATTGAAATGTCTATTATTAGGTGCCAGGAATAAAAGATTTCAATGAATATGAAAAATTGCATTGGAGCATTTGTAGTTACTCTTTCCATAAAGGGCAGTGATCACCTATAAAATATTTCTCAGTGTATCCTTGATAATCTGAAAATTTGAGAGAAATACTTTAAGGCAGAACTGCTACAATTTCCTATGAACACTTTACGAACAGAACAAATCATGCATTTTTATTCTGAAGTTTCAAAGTTTAGACATCTACTTTAGGTGTTGCTTAACCTCACTTGTGCACAAATTCCATCAGCCATGGTTGTTACAATACTAACTTCCCTACTGAAAAAAAAAGAGTGGGCAAAACCTGCCTCAGCCAACTGGCTCCATCAATAAAAAGATGCTTCCCAAAAGACAGCCCAGGAATGGCCCTGTTTGGTTTCTTCTCACCAAGAGGTACAGAATAGGTATAGAATTATCATAGGAACAAAAAACGATCAGGAAGGCTTTAATAAATTCCCCTCCACGAAAAATAATACATAAAAGCCACAATTAATTGCAGTTGTGAAATCACACAAATGGCCATCGTTATTTATAACTCTGATAATACTGATATATGTGGCTTGCATTTGTCCTTCCCCAGAGACACACAGAAAATGTAACTGGTAAGTCCATAACCATTTCTTACTACAAAGTTGGCTACAAGCAAGTATTGACATCAGGAGGCATCGCTGAGTTATCCACCATTTCCACTTTCCCCCACCACACCCCTGTATTTATTGTTCTCATTTAGAATGTCTCCTACTCGGTTAAGAGGATTCTCTCCTGCAGAAAAGTCATCAGCATCCTGAGGCCAAGACAGGGAATGAAAACTCTTTCTGAAAATCCTCACATACAGCACCAAAAGGAGGCAGGAAGTTCCCTCCTCCCTGAAATTCAGCAATTCCTCTCCCAGTTCCTCCAGCACTTGTTTGCATGAAGACTGACAGTCTGAATCTGGAACCTATTACCCATGGAAGCACAGGCTGTTAACCACACAGCTGACAGTTGCTAAGTCAAATTAGTTCAAATGAAGTTTTCTGTTTAAAAAAAACCAAACCCCAACCGCCAAACACCAAAATCCCACAAGATAGGACTGCATTTCAGAGTGCACAGTGCTGTGCACTGATTGTCTCAGCGTCCCACTCTGCCAAGATAACTTATTTTTCCCCTCAGAAGTCTAACGCAGGGACACTGCTTCCAACACTTCAGCTAACTTGCATTACTCCGAGCCAAGGGACTTCTGCGTGGCACCTCCTTGAGCCTTGTGATCACAGCCTGAATGTCAAGCGTTAGCAAAGACAAACTGAAAGGTCACAGGACTCCGCGCCTCTGAAAGGATGGCAAACAGTGATTCACCTTTTATGTTACAGATTCTTTCCCTTTAAGAGGTGCAAAACACACACCTCGAAACTTCCAACAGGGCAACATTTGCTTGCCTTTGAGGTTGTACGAGCGTTTTAAACACTGAAGCTTGAAACAGGCCAAATTCTGAAATTCAGGGAAGTACTGGAGTACACTTATTCAGCAGTGGGGTTTTAGCTTACTTATACCTACTGAACATACAGCTAGCATAATCCTAATGCAACATACAAACTCAGTGACAGCAGTGAAGGTCATGAAGTTTTAGAAAGCACCAAAAACACGAACTGAACTTGCATCACTAAAATGCAAAAAAAGATTTATGTGAACACAGACAAAACTACCCTTGAAATGGCTTTCAATTAAGTATTTAGGCTGCGTACTACCACTCCATCGAATCCTCAAAGTTTGAGCCTAAGCATATTGTTTGGTTAATGGCAGCACAACACACTTCAAACTGTGAGAAACTAGTGATTTTTTAATGTATTTTACATTTAAACTGCTTGTACATTTCTTCCTTCCCTAAGACTTACTCTGTAAGCCCTAAAAGTGAACTGCTGCTTTATTTTTGCACTCTGTTTCAACAGCTTGCAGCATTTATGCTGTGCTTTGATGTGTCAGTTGTATACCCAATTCACAAGAGCTGTGATGATCAACAAGTATTAGTATGCATGTAAGAGGAGACAGAAATGGTTGCAAACACATGGTCTTCAAATCACTGCAAACAGCACAAGCAAACATCTTAGAGGAGTTGTAGAGACTAATCTAATTTGTCTTTGAAGCCAGTGGTGGGGGGCAAAAAAACGCTCCAGAAAAAATTGTTTAAGATTAGGAAACGGTATGACAAAAGGTCAAGGAATTTAAAATTCAAAACACAGTTTAGATGCAAGTCAGGCAGAAAAGTTATTTCAATCTCGTCATTTGACCTGTCTGCTAATTCACGGAATAGAACTATTCTAAAGCTTTTGGGAAACAGAACACAAGATTTACAAAGGCAATTAGGGTACATCTGAATAAATCAAAAAGCTACGAAAATAGGAAACAGCACTATATCATCACATGGGACAAATGTGTAACCCACTCTGGGGCCGAGGTGCCCAGATAAGAACAGGATTTGCTTCCTTCAGATAACTATGAACAGTGAAACCCTGATCTTTTATAAAGCCATTCTGAGGGGCTTCTTAAGATGACACTACAAGGTGTGTTTGGCAAGTACATCAGACTCCTTGGAGCTGACATTTAACTGGAATGACAAAGGAGAATCATCATTTGACTTTGAGAATGACAGAGAAAGGGAGAATTTATGCATCAAGGACACTCAGCACTTAAAAAAATTCAGATTTGTGGAATATACTATTCGGAAATGAAATGCTCTTTACAAACTTGCTCAAACACACAGGTTCCCATTTAACATCTTGTTCTGACACATTTGCATAGAAAGCTATCGGGAAGTCTGGATCCAGACTAACTGGAGCTCAGGGTGGCTCACCTATCAAATACCCTAGGACCAGAGCTACCAGTTCCCTGATTAAGGAGAACACTGCCCCAATCCTGTTTGTCATTCCCTCTTCCAGTGAATCCACTGAGTTGTCTCATGGTCCCTGGGAGGAGGTTGGCTAATGCTGGAATTCACAACAGAACAAAGAGCTCTTAGGAGTCAAGTTCAATGCTTAAAAGAAATCAAATTGAAAATGCATTGTATTTATAAATTACTTCTTAAAACATCCATCCTTAGAAAACACAAAATCTGTAATTTTTTATTCTAATTTCATGATGTATTGCATGTTGAGTTTCAAACAGCTTTGTTCATAATGCTTTCTTGTAGACAGAGTAATTTTTTCTAGATTTTATTCCCTTCTTTCACCTAACCAGCTTCAAATTTCCACTGACAGCTGTACACAGAAGGACAAGTGATATATTGAGTATATTGAGCATGCTCAGGAAACCAAGGCATAAACACCTCCAAGTGCAACAGACATTCTGTAGCCAGTTGAGAGCAAACTTTTCATAACCTTTATATTACTCTGCCATGAACCATGTTAGTGGGAAGGGCATAGGAGATGAATACTATGACCATTCAGAGGTTAAATGCTGAACAAGCATATGGTCAGTTATTAACACTTTTATTAACTACATATTCTCCAGTTATAAGCCAAATAAGATGCTAGAAAACCCCAGAATTTTCCCTTAAATTAACAACATAGTTTTTTCTTCATAGATGTGCTAAAAAAACCCCACATTTAGAAATGAAGTCAAAATATATTGTAGTAAAACAATATTTAACTCCCATATTCCAAATTTCTACTTAATTCAGAAGCTGAACTCCCAGAGGCAGCTCTTGCTCTCTAGTAGGGAAACAACCAACTATGACATTACTTCCCAGGATGGAAAAAAACCAAGCTTAAAAAAAATACAAAACCAAAAAATAACCCAGCACAGTATTATGCCATGTTTTAAAGTAGCATCAACCAAATTACAAGGTTTTAATCAAACAACACTCTAATAAAACTATGTACCTGTGAAGTGGCAGGCAGCTTTCTTACCCAGAGGACACCATCAGGCCCTTGACTCATCAGAGCTGTAAGGGACCCTGTGTGCCATTTACTCAAGACTTGGGCTCAATGATCCTTGAGGGGCCCTTCCAATTTAGAATATTCCCTGAAACTGTGCCTTTACCCAGGAAAGTGGAAGGAACCCATAGCTGTACAGTATCACCACCTTCACACCACAGGGCACTTACTGCTGCGGGTACCTCTTCCAACCTCTGCCACCTGAGGTGTGGAGGTGCCCTCCAGCCTCCGTCGCCCCAGCGCTGCAGGTACCACCCTCTGTCACCACAGCTTTGCCCCGCAGGGCATACGGGAAACCAGCTCTGCATTTTCAATTCTACCCCTTAATCACCCCAGGTATGCGCCAAACAGCAAAACCCCCTTTTTTGCAGCGTTTGGAAACACTGCGAGCTGGCGGGCTGGGGATGCCTCCCCTCAGCGCTGCAGCGGAGCCGCCGCTGGCAAAGCGCCGCTGCCAGGCAGGGCCCCGGCGGCTCCGGGCCCGTGCCCAGCGGCGGAGCCGTGGCTCCGAGCCCCGTTCCCGGCCAGGGAGGAGTCAGGGGGCACTGGGATGTGGCGGGGGAGCAGCCCCGGCGCTAATAAGGCGCTCCCGGGGACCCCCGCGGCGGCTTTCAAACCTGGCCCGCTTCAAACGGTGCCACCCCGCGACGGGCAGAGGGTGATTGCGATAAATGACCGCAGTAATTAACTCTGATTGGGAAGCACCTGACTGGAAAGAGAGGCGAGGAGCCGCGCAGCCGACGGGCTGTCCGGCAAGGCAGGCTTTCCTCTAGCGCCGTGTTTGTGTGTGCGCTAGGAGAGCTCTGCCTTTCAAATAGGTACGTGGGGGCACTAATGAAAAGCAGCTCTCGGCCCAGGGCCTCCCCGTGCACTCTCAAAGGGGCAGAGAAGAAAAGCTTCAAAGTAGAACTAATTTACTTCATCCAAACCCGGCTCTGGGCAGCCTGCAGTTTGTACTGACACCGCGACAAAATATTGCTCAAAAAAGAGAAGGCTCGTCTCTTTTCAGAGGGAGGTTAAACATTTTAAAAGCACCTGCAAGTTGTTGGTCTGGGTTTTTTGTCTTTTTTTTTTTTTTTTTTTGCTTGGTTGAGGTTTTTAAATTTAATTTTATTTAAATACAGCTATTAAGGCCTTCATCAAGAAAAGCAACCTTTCAATTTTCGTTGCCAGATTGTACAAAGCCTGAACATGTTCCCTTCCCTCTAGTGGTGGGAGCTTTATTTTTTTGGACTGTGGAAAACAGCAACAATTACACTTCTTTTTTTTTTTTTTTTTTTTTTTTTTTTTTTTTTGGTGGTGGTAGGGAATAGGATTGGCAATCTCCGGCAGCCCTTAGGCAGGAAACACATTTGCTGTGTGCTGGCTCTCTCTGCCACGCTATCTTGCCACTTGATTTTACAAAGCAGAGCTCCAAGGAGTGAGGGCATTACTACCTGCTGTTTTACAAGCAATCAGCAATTCATTGTGCCAGTGCTGTCCTGTACCTGCTGAGTAAATGCTTTAAAAAAGTTCCACTAACTGCCCAGTAACAACTACAGTATGGTAGCAAAAGCAATTCACCAAATGTTTATACTGAGTCTCTGATTTATTTGACAGCTTTACACCTTCAAGACATGATATAATTAAATGTTTTGACAATGAAACAAAAATTGTATAAATTAGAAAGTCGTTAAAGATGTACAGTATCTAAAATGAAAACAGTGCAGCTATAAAAGACAATTTCTAAAATGCTTCTATAAAATAGACAAAATGTATTTAACTTTTTTATCCTTAGACTTTCTGCTACTGTATTAAACTGTTACACATCTAAAAATTCCTAATTTAATCACTCTATGAATGCCATCTGAGAAGATTACAAATGCAATTCAGTCTTATTTTAGAAAGGTAAACAAATCATAGCTTAAGCAGAAATAGTGGACCCAAAATACGACACTTTTTAAAGTTAAAATATTACGCATGACCTTAGTTTTTTGTGTCAATTGCTGTTATTTTGATAGTTTCAAAATAGAAATCAACAGCTGCCACAATGTCTTATGGGACAACAAACAACACTGTGATGATAATCCTGCCCCTCCAAGGCACTCAGTTCAAACCTCAGACAACTCTTTGTGCCTGTGTAGACCAGCGAGATGCAAGCTGGCACTTCCTATCATAGAGAAGAGGGCACACATCGCAGCAGGAATCCTGAAAATGGGATTCAGAAGGTCAAAAACTTGCTGTTTCCCATGCCTGTGTTCAAAGACCAGCCCAGGAGAATGGCAGGAATGACTAGTCATGCTATAAATGAAAACAAGCATGTTAAAAATCAAATTTTAAAATTGAAACCAATGTCCATATACTATGATTGCTCACTCTAAGGTCACTTCATATCTTTAAAATGCAGTTTCATTATCATTTTTTGGTAGTATGTGTATAAAATGTGAGCTTACTGCTAGCCTTAAAAGCTAATTGTTTAAACAATGTATAATTATATAACCATTATTTAAACATTAAAGCCTTTAAGCAACTATGCAAAAACATTTAGAATCAACTTTGTAATGCAGCTGAAGAGCACTGTTGTTCTGAAGGAAACTGTAATCCAGCAAAAGGTAACAATGACCAGTTGTTTATAAAGACCACTGAAATGTTTGGGAACTAGTTCACATTCTCATGCTATGTTTATGTTTCCATACATCATCCTTCTCCTTGAGAAGATAGCTCAAAAGGAAGAAAGACTAGAGAACAAAATCTTGTTTAAATTACGCATGGAGACGTCAGGTAATTTAACAAATCGAGACAAAAAAGGGATGCCTGTGTATAGCTAAAATCATTATTGCATTAAATCATTTTCTACTCTCTCTCTCTCTCTCTCTGAGGGACCCATCTTTGCAGCGAGGTTTATATTTATTTTGTATATTCAGCTTTGCCAAGAACTTCTAACTCCCAAGCGAAGAAAAGGAACCAGAAATACAGTGCAAATGTAGAAGTACACTATGTATAAATGTTACTGCAGTCTTGTCAATCAAAGAACAGACACAAGCTTTGCTTAAACGTGTATCTTAATGATTGGCTCCCACCCTCTTCACACTTGTCTTCCATTGCATTGTAACAGAATACAACCCAACATAATATGATGCCCATAGAAAATAAATTGGCGGCAATGGGACAATTCCAGGACTGCTATAGTGGGCAAATGGATAAGAGTTATTCATCAAACTGTTCATTAGGAGGAGTATGGCTGCAATGGGCTGTGTTTCTAAATAGAAATCTCTTTTTTTTGCCTCACACTCGTAAATTACTGAAGCCACATAGCACATTTCCGTAACGATGTATGTGATAAGAGAATGTGGGGAAATTGTTTTCCCTTGCACCTCTGTGGAAAAAGGTTCAGGAAGTCACCACTCTGTTTAATCAAATGTTTGGGTTTCAATTCCAGATTCCGTTCTGTGTCTGCCTTCCAACTGGGGTTTGAAATAACTGATGAAGACAACAGTGAGAATCAAAGAAAAAATACCTAGAACTCCTTAGAAAGAACTTATTCTCTGCTTCGTTATTGGTACAAGAGATACCTGGGATAATTTGAAATAGTCACATTTGAAAAACTTTCATTCTGTGACAAGCTGGCAAGAGAATTCTTGCCACACAAGGATTAGACAGGGTGTGTTTGCTACCAAACGGTCCGAAGTAAAATGAACTTCTCTGAGTGGTCCCATTGAGTTTTTGCTGTATTTAATTTGGGAAGTGGCACTTTAGGTTGAGTACAGAATTAATGCAGAATATTCCAATTGTTTATTAATGTAATGCTAGAAGCAATTTATTAATCCTCCATCTTAAAATGTTCTCAATTCTCTAAATAACTTGTTTGGTTTTTTTTTCTCCAGGATGGAAGTAAATTCAAGTGGACATTTTATAATTAACCAAAACATCAAAATAATGGGCTTTTATGCAGCTACCCTATGTGGGTAGATTTTTTTGTTTTTATTAAATGTAATAGTATAGCACATCCTGCTACTACTTAGTTTGCATGCACACATCCTAAAATCTTACTGGAAACATTGTTCAGTATTAATATAAATCTTGCTATTGTCACTCCACCTAGAAAATGTTGTAAATTACTTAATGAAATAATTAATTGTGAAGTTTTAGCTTAAAAAGAAAAAAATTATTCCTTGTCTCTCAGAACAAACTTCTATTATAGCAATTCTGAGTCTGTTCCAGGAATCAGGTGACATGGAAATACACACACATAAAAATTCCATCTTACTCACAAAATTTTTAGACAAAGTCTTCTGGTGACTTTATGTACTGGCCTTGCCACTGAGATGACAGAATTTGCTGGGCATATAATTCAATGTCATTGATACCTTAAATTCTTGTAAATCAGTTATGTTAATCCCAATTTTTATTGTAACAACCATCCTCTCCAGTTTCCTCTCACGAATACAAACAATAAAAAGGCCAGTGCTTTTCCCCAGGCAAAAAGTGACTTAGATTACATTTCATTCTTTTGTATTCTTTATTCACAATTTAATTGTGGCAATGTTCATGTTATTTTACTCATAAATATTTCTGGAAAAATTCATCCTCTAAATGAAGACAAACATACCAAATGATCCCACACTTTTCTCACAAGGAAATGAAATATCATAGCCTGCAGTGTTGATGGAAATGACATCCATAGATTCTGCTACCTAAAATCTTTCTCAGATTTTAAAGTGTTTCAATAAATCCCCATTCACCATTAAAAAAAAAAAAAATCACAACTCTGAAAATTAACAAAATTGTAAAAGTCTGAGAATTGATACTCAAACAATCTGAATCACAAGTGCAGAGATTTCAAAAAGTTCTATTGCAGCATTTTTTATAAACTTATTTTAGCTTGAGCAAGGTCCCCTCCTGCTATTTACATACGAAATATATACATGATATAGTGGTAAAATCTAAAACTTCAACACATCCTTTAAAATGTACATTCATAAAATCCCTAAGCAGGTAGTCACAGGGACTTCTCATATAACATAGTAAACACCTTACATAATTATGTCATTCCTGCACTGTACATACACTAAACAAGCCCTTTAGTTTTCTCCTTCACAAAAATACACCAGGCCACATTATAAAGATTTAGCATAGCACTACAGAAAATAAGGGAAATGTGCTATGATTTATTAGCCAATTAAATGCATAATTACTGATTTATCCTTCAAATTACATATGAAAAGCCCTATTGTTGTGAGCCGAAATGAAATTTTTAGTGTATGATTATGGGAAATACTAAAAACTCACAAGAAAAATGTCCAGCTTAGTGTGTGCACACAAATAGAGATATAGAAGAAGACAAAAACCTTTTACCTGCACAAATGAAAGTGTATATATGGGAAATAACATTATTATCATGACATGATGAGAACTAAAATTAATGATAATTAATGATATTTGACATAACCATATCTGTTTCTGCTGAAGTTAAGATGTTAGCAAAATATTTTTCTGGACATTGGAGGACTAAAAATACTAAAATGCAAAACGTTCTTAAAATCAACTTGTTAATTGTTGTTAATTTTTAAGTATTACAATTATCTTATTGGTCTGGGCATGGTTATGTGTGAGAAATTCAGTATCACACTCTATGAACAAAAGGAAAAATACAGGTGCTTGTAGAAAAGAGATTTCTTAAAAGCTTGTGACTCATTTATGGACAGAAGTTCCACCAGCTGTCTTGTGTTTTGGTGTTTGTTTCCCAGACACTTCATTGCCACTAGATAATAACATTACAGTGTAACACTTAGTATTTAGTTCTGCACAAAACTTGTCTGGGCAATGCTCAAGCACCCAGTGAAAAACCTTCAAATGGGGAGAAGATTAGGAATTTTCAGAACTACCAGGAACAGAGAGCAATGGTGACTGCCAAACCATGGAAATTCAGCAGAATGTGGTAGTGTCTGACACACAGGCACAAATCCTGTCTGACCAGCACCTGCAATGTCAGGAGTAGGGGAGAGGGAGGAAAAGAAGAAAGACCTTCCCTCCTCCAGTAAGACTGCACAAGGAAACCAAGAGGAGGAAGGAGAGGGGCTACACTGCCAGCCCCTGAAAGCCACAATTCATTCTTTCCAGTTATGCCAGAGTTAAGAAGTGAAAATCATTACCAAAAATTTTGGGCCTCAAAATACAGTGTAATTTTTAATTGCCTAGGTAAATTTGAAACTTGAGAGGTCACATTTTCAACCACCTATCCACAGAATTAGAAAACTGTTCAATTAGGAAACTGATAAATGACAAAACTTAAACTTCAGCAAACTAACAGTTTCAAAGGCAACAGCTTAAAGAAAAACACAAACTATGGCAAAATGCAAAAGCCTTAAAGAAAAAGTTTACTGGAAACTACAAGTAAAAATGGATTGTAGACTAAATTCACTTCATAACCTAAAGATCCTTCTACATAAAACAGTGGGGGGTTCACATTATATTGAGTGAGACGTACACTAATGAATATTTTCAAAGGCCTTACAGCTGCTGTTCCACTCAAGGGAAACAAACTGTTTAATACAGCTGGTAAAAAGCACATAATTAATAAAAATATGAAAACAAGAAACTAGGTTTACATTGAGCCTTACGTTAATCTCTGCCTACAGAGGGGTATTAAATGCAAATATTAACAATAGTAAGATTTCAAAAACTTATTTCTTTTATAAAGGACTTCATTAATTCCATATGTATGGCAAGCTTGTACTTTTTAAATACCTAAATCCCAAAGACTTCTCCTTTAGAAAATTCCTAATTTTGGCAAAACAAAGTCAAAACCATGCCACAGAGTGATTTTGTTTCTGAATATGCAAAATGACTCTGTATTCCTCTGATTAGACACTTGATAATGACTAATACATACAAGGAGCAAAATTATTGTAAGAAACTAAAGTATAATTTACACACAATCAAGAATATCCATAATAATTCATAATACAAGTTAAAAAAATATCCATAATATCCATGTCACTGGATCTGCTGAGGCAGCATATGCACACCTGCCAGTTCATTGGTGGAGCTGCTTCAGCTGCAGTGTCACAAGGAATAATATCTGGGAGAAGCTGAAATTACAGATAAGGGAAGAAGAATAAGAAGCAAAGGACACATAGGGAGGAAAGCAGCAACTGGTTTCTTAAAGCTAATTGCTTTAAAGATGAACTTCCATGTCACAATAATTGCCAAGTCTATTCTGAGAAAAGCACGAGGTAGTGTTAGAGATCTTCAGAACACATCCTCAGCGGGACAAGGCCCTTTTAATGTGGCTTATGAAAATATATATACCTGTTTCTTTAGTACTTGTTTTTAAGTACTTAATCATACAAAATAATTTTAGTGTCTTTTTAAATATGCTTCACAGATGTCCCTTATTCTGACTTATCAAGAAGAACATAAATTAAATTCAGACCAAGAAATTACATGCAAGTGTTAATATGAGAGTTAGCAAAATACACTGACATATTTTATAGCTTACTGTGTATTACACCTTCCTAACTAGCTACATAAACTGAAAATGTGCAATATTTTTAATTAAGTAAAAAGACACAGTCTTAGATCCTAAAAACATAGCCTTTATAAAACATGATGATTCAAGGATTTTGGTAGGTAAAACTAAACTACGGAAAAATCTTTACGTATTCCTTCAAACACAGAGCAGAAACCAACTTTCTGTTTTCTCACACGTGTCACTTCAAATTCCAAATCCAGACATTGGAGAGAATGTGTGTGTTTTTAGGACTGCTACAGTATGCTAGGAAGCTACTGTTCCTCTCTATACTTAACATAAACCAGTCCCTGAAACAACTAACTGAACATAAATTAAAAATGTTGTCATTAATATTATTTCACTCTGGAATCTCCATTATTGAGAACAATGGGGCACAAAGCAGAATATACATTCTTACATTGCTTTGTGAAACTTGGCATCTGTCAGTGTCATATAAAACACATCAAATAAGCAGCACTACCAGTTTTAGCACAAATATTTAAAGTAGTTCAGTATAAACTTTACATCCAAATAAAGTCTACTAATACCCAGCAAGCAGTGGCACAGCTGCATTAGCTCATGTAATGTTTCACACATGGAAACCAAGATGCAAGATTACCTCATTTATGGTAACACTCATAAACTACACAGTACACAGTAAACATGTCTACCCAGCAAATTAAAATATCACTGCACTATGCAGCAGCTGAAGCTATCCAGAACCTGTTTATAATCCAATAGAAACAGAAATTTGTCTTCAGTTCTAGAAACAGGGGGGAGGGGGGGGAATCAAAGTCTAAGTAAAATAAACTGCACTGCAAGTGTCATTTGCCCCAAGACTTCCTGCTTCCCACAAAAGACATGCAACCATTCTGGAGATCAAAGGTCATGGCTTTACAATAGAATACATTGTAAATAGGTTTAAAATAATTGAATACAACTGCAAACCAAGGACTCATTTATAGCTTGCTAGGAAAAAAATATAGCTGTTTTAAGTCATTCCCGTATATGAACTGAAACCTGCATTATAAAACTGCATCTGCTTCAGAACTACCAGATCACCACCTGCATACCAGTTGGATTTGGTCATTCCACAGCCATCTAAATAATGAAATGCTTCTGAGTAAATTACATGCCACCATTGTTTTGATTATCTTCCACAATGTCTGGAGCAGCACGGCCGTAACTGCTGCCAAGGGACTGGGTGCTCCTCAGCTTTTTTAGGATTTGAGGCTCATCCCTACATCCCTATAGAAGTGACAACCGCTTTCTCTTGCTGTAGCATCAAGCATCGGCACAAATGCTGGAAATATTCACCTGCAAGAGGATTTCTTTCTTGTGCTGTACTAATCAAACTGAATCTACTTCTTACACAGTGCCTGGGACGGTGTCTGTCTAACCAGGGGGGATGACACAATGTTTTTGTCCATTCTGCTGGTTTCCAAGATTCAGGATTACGTGCCCCAATCAAATCAGAATTTAGCCTGTGCCCAGAGGCACTGCCAGCATGTCACCTATGTGAGCAGTAAACCTGAAGTTAGGGATGTAAATCCTAGGTACTTATATCTACCTACTCTTCTTTTTATTTTTCAATCACTCTCAGCATCTGCTGTGGCAACAAAGCTATCAAAAATAACCACATATTCCTCTCCAATTTCACAAACTCGTTTTTATTCAGTAACAGAAAAGGCCTGTTTTTTCAAAGGGGGTTTTTTTTTCCGAAAACAGCTTATGAGCTGAAACAACTCAAAATTTTTTTGGAAAATGAGCATGCACAACACACACCTTACAATTTATTACAGCTGTTTTTGCAGACCACAGACTCATTCACAATTTACAATAGGCACTATTTTTCAACCAGCCAAAGCAATTATGTCATACACGTCCACATTCAGTATCAACAAGTAAAATCTTTAGAATTATGACAGTTAATAAAAGCTCCTACAGCTCTGCTCCAAAACCCTGCACAAGTTTTAATGGGATAATCCTCTGAAAGCAAACTATCACCTGAAAATTATGTTTACTAGGGCTTATCTGGCATGCAATCTGCCTCGTATTAGTAAAGCTCAAACACCTCCCTTCAGGGCATAATAAATTTGGAGGTTTGTTGGGATTTGTAAATATATTTTCTATCTCACCAGGATTAAAAGCAGGAAATAATTCGATGATATTTACTTATCTCTGTTGTTAACCTTAGTTACCTCTATTAGACTAGCAATTATACCACTACAAAACCATAATCACCAGTCACTGCAAAAAGACAGTTCATCCCCAGACTGAATTGATGCTCATTTTAACAAGGACACATGAACAATTAACTACTGCCACCTCCTCAAATCAGTGGTTCTCAACCTGTGGTTTGCAGATGCCTTTGGTCTATGGAATATTTCTAAGAGACCACAAAGGGTAATTAAGGCAAGTCTCGGCTTACTGTCACTCAGCTGAAATTTGCCATCCAGGAAAATGTACCCTCAATGGAAGATTTTATGGGGTCCCAGAAAAAAAAACTGTTGGCAAGTCACTGCCATAGATATTTTCTTATGTGACAGAAGTAGACCTTGGAACTTCTACAATAGTTTTGACCTCTTAACTCCTTCGGGTGAAGAGTTTTCGCAACAAAACTGCAAGTCTGAAACGTTCAGGAATTCCAGGGTAATGTGATTTCTGGGGGAACATTCACCTCTGGAGGCAGGGTCTGGCAGATTCATTGTCTTTTTTCAGTTCCTTGTTCTGGCAGTGCTTGTGGCTGTTAACAGAAGCCTACTGACTACTTCTAGGCAATAAAATCAAATTTCACCAAGGAAAACACGTCACTGACAGTGTAAGTCTCAGAGTACCCTCTTCTGCCCTGTTACACATTATTTATTCTGAGTGATAAATTACACATTTTGCTTGGAAAAATCAAAATCCTTTATGTAGGCTACTCCAAAACAACCACTCACTCATAACTAAAAGGAATTTCTGGTTTTAAAAACATGTAATGAATTCTTTCCCACCTTCTCCCATCAAAACAAACCAGCCTCACATACTCTGTAAGAGAAGAAAAAGAACCCACCTAGCCATATTTACATATGTTTCCATGTATATTTACCCTCTTATGGAAAAAGTATATTGAATACTTCACCTTAATTTAAGAGAAATTCGTATCTAAGAGGAAATATGGCTTTAAAATCTTCAGCAATATAATGTATGTATACATATATACTTTTAATATATATATGTGTCAATTTTTTGGTAATGCACTTTCTTATCACATTGGTCTTCAGAGCAAACTTCCCTTTCCCAATCACTTCATGGAATGTCAAATAATCACACTGGGCATAGACAGACAAATCTGTACCTTTGCATTAACAAAAAAGAAATAATATTGAAAATCCAGAGTCCATTTATTTGTGTCACAGGAAGACTGGGAATATCTACATCAGAGCCCCTCAGTCTTTAGCATATTGGGACCCCATTAAAAAATGAAAAAGAGTTTAATGTCTCATTTTCCTCAAAGAGAATGGTTATGTTATTTTTCAAGGCATTTAAAAGAAAAAAGATTTTTGTGTTAAACTCAGCTTTTCCTGGAAAGATGGATTTCATTCCTGCTACAGGTCTGACATCTAATTCAACACTAATTACTCATTAGCCAATCTATATTTTTGGTGGGTATCTAATTTGATACAAAGATTTCTCAAAGTGTGATTAGTTCCATAAATATTTTCACCAGCTTTCATGGTCAGGTAAGATTTGCTGATGTTTCAGCTGCAATATTGACTTAAGCAGTTTCTGCCCTGTCACACCATTTCTAGACTCTCCCTCTTGACACCCAGTTATACAAACACAACTGTCTGCTGGGCTGAATGGCAAAGCAAATGAGAACTGACCCAAACTAAAATCAACATTTTGTCTTTTCTTTCAGAATCTGCAGAATGCTTAATACTCTGAAAAACGTCACCTCCTAATACTTTCAAAATAAGACACTCATAGTCAGCAGGGATGATAGGCAAGCATCTTTTGTCTCCTCTGCATTTATAAAACAGAAATAATACATTTGCCTCATCACATGGAGGTCATGTAAAGGTAACTTAGTAATGTCTGTGAATGATTTAGATACTACTGGGCGAATATCAAAGAAAAGGCCATGTAGGAGGTTTTTTTCAGAAGAGAGCTCAAACAGCCTGCAATAAATAGAGTTTGAAGCTATTTAAATGTAGCAGTATGGAGAAGGAACAGAGCAATGCATTAAACGATTAATTTAATGATCTGTCCATCTTCTAGACAGAATAAAGTCAGCATAAAACAACAGCATGTGATCATTTAGTCAGACATAATGTGTTGAGGCATATGCTTAAGGGAAAATATTCACAGGATACAGGTATAGCTTCATTTCGTTTTTCAAGTACTAGAAGTCCATGAACTTATTCCAAAGAGAGGGAAAAAAAAACCCTTTATTGTATGACATAGTGTATGAACATGTCTCTATGCCATCTGCAGTTGGTTTCCAATCTCATTAAAAAACACAAAACACTAAGTAGTGTAGGACCACAGTTCTGAGAGAATTCACAACCAAAATACACTTTCCTAATGTTTTCCTATTGCTGCCTTTGTGGGAAGTCCCTTCAGCTACCAAAGCAAACAACTGAAGGATGTGAATTCAGACATGTAAGGTCAGCACATGACCGCCAAGCATTCATGACCCCAAATTAAGAGGTATTACCCTCTATCTACTAATCCTTGGGTCACAAATGTACAGCCTTCTCCAAGAACATTAAAAATTCCTGAAATTCGCTTACACCCCGCTGCTTGAAAGATGGAAAGCTAACATGCATGAAGTGATCAGATAAGTGAAAGGGGCAGTTCTGTTCTCAAATACCGTATTAAAAATTTCATGTCTTTCAGTCACCTTTTCTGTTAAAGAAGACCACTATGATTTTACACTAGGATAATACAGAAATACAACTATCCCCTGAAAATAAGAATTTTGATTTCACAGATTCTAACATTTTAAACCCAGAATAGAACTTTAAAGGACAATGAAAACAGAAGCAGCATTCATCTTAGTAGTAAATGCAATCAGAAGGTATTTCTAGTATAATCACACCACATGGGACCCACAAATTAAGTTCTACATTTTGGCAGGGTGGCTTTAGCTTTTAAAATATGAAAGATTATGCTTATTACTCTTAGTGTTTCCACAACATATAGAACATGTAAGAGGCTGCAAGCCATTCTCTTTGTAAGGTTACACAAAGGTTTTTACTGAGAATAAAATTCCAGCTTTTTTTGCCATCTGAATGTTTATGTCCAAAATCTACTTGTTAAAAGTAATAGCAGCACCTGCATTTCCCATACATAATTGTTACCAAAAAAAATTTGCACTTTTTTTTTTAGAAGAAGCTACTTCAGGAATGAGTCCTTTGTGGAGACCTAAGTTGTGTTAATCTTTTAGCTGTCACTTAAAGCTCACTACAAACTTCATACCTAGTACATGAACCTAACATTTCAGGAAGATATCATATATATTTCATGTTAGGTTCCTGAATTAGGATCTCCATGCAACCACTGGAGACAGTAAAGCTCTCTCCATTTATCAATCCACCCGTATCTCTGTCATTTTTGTATTTACAGATAGTACCACACAAAAAAAAACCCTCAGGAAAACTGAACATATCTGGCCATATCTACTGATTCCTGTGTGTAGTTTCTCATTAATTTCTTGTGAAATTCTCTGCTTCTCTGCCTGTATCATAGCTTTCTGTCAGCAAGCTCCTCTGCCACTATTCATGTGCCACTACCCTCTTCAGCCTCTTTGCAGAAAGCGATCTTTGGACTGGAAAACCCCAATATGTGACATTTCATTGCAGTCTACAACTGTCTGTGACAAACATAAATTTTCAGAACTACTTCAGTCGGGTTTTTCTCCTTCCTTACTCTTTCACTTCTTGTTACATCCTAAACCTCATGATGAAAGGAGCAGGAAAAAGGGAAATCTTTCAGTCAGAGACGTGTGATTAAGAAAGAAGCATCCATCTCTAGGAAACCCTGTGGCTCACTTCAGGGAATACCAATGGAATACATTCCTTACCTTCCTCCTGCACTGGGACTTGCTCTTGTTAGGGAAGTGACAAAACTGACATATAACAGAGATGGCCATCTGGCGAGACCCAGCCTGCCAGGCGGTTTTATCTGATCCCCGAGCATGCCTGCCCATCACCAGCCCAACTACACGGAGGATAATGTTTATATATGCTGCAGGACAAGGGTGCATAAAACAAATCCAAATCAGCAGGATTTAAAGCACTGGAAATAAAACTGAGCTAATGCAACTGTGCTGATGTAGCCAGAAACAAAACCGATGCTGAGTACACAGAATTTATTCATTTCGAGGGCACAGCCCAGCTCATGTCAGTCTCCTACATAGCCACAGTATCAAAATGGTAGCAAAAACAACACAAGCCAACACACTACTTACACCTTGGGTACAAGGGACTATAAATGGGTCATTATCAGGTTAGATGACATGTCCCATGAGAGGAATCTCAGCACAAAGCAAAATTTCTCATTAAGTGGTCACCCGTGGTTACAACAATACAAAAGGAACTTTCCTCCATATTTGGGAGAGACACATCCAAACCCAAAATAATAAACCTAACTCTCTTACAAACTTATTCTAAAGTTGCAAACTGCAACTGGTGCACAGTTCAATAAACAAGAGTAAGGCCAGAAAGGAACACAATCTGCCAAAAACCTGCAAAGAGCTTGGATCTGTCCACACTGACAGCAAAACTGGGCTTAAAATGGATGAGAGCTAAGTTTGTATGCAGCTTTGGAATGGCTTTTACTCATAGCTTAATTCTGGTGTACGCACAGCCCAAGGGTGTGCCTGCATGATGGGAATGCAGCAGTCTGAAGGGAGGATATTGACAGTGCAGACGTCCAAATCCATGCAGTAAAGGCTGCTTCATGTGCTTTTAGCATCTTAGAGAAAGACTTAAGAAGTAATTGACTACAAATCAAAGTCCTATGAGATTATGCAGCAAATATTAATTTTTAGGTCATTTATATTCGTTTAGGCAAATTGTACTATGAAAAGCCTGTTGTTAAAAAAGCTACCCTGTGATTTATTATGAAAGCAGAGAACACTCCAGCAGCTCCTGGAGCATGCTTTCACCGTCCTCCACTCCTAATCCTCATTACAAAGTTCTTATTCTGCCTCAGAAAGCAGATGGCAAGAGATAATGTCAGTAACAATTAGGAGGCTTCACTGCCCTTAAGGACTCTTCTGCTATACATTTGTAATATTATTTTTCAGAGATTTTTAGAAACAGGATACTTTGAACTATTTTATTCTAGTATGTGGTTTGGAACATCCCCAAAACAATTACACAAGTTTTGTTTTGGTGCGTGGGGTTTTTCTCCTTTAAACAATGGAGAATTTTGGGGGGTTTATTAATTAAAAATAAACATTATAAATGAAGCTTCCAGCATTATTTTCATTCTACAGATTGCAAAACTAAACCCACTTGAGTTTCCTAATATTTTAAATCAACTTCCTCTAAACTACTTGCATGCTGCTGAACCTTTCATGTTTTTATGAGTCCAGTTCAACTCTCACTAGCAACTAACTTGGATCACATCCAACACTTCTTTTTAAACTGTGCCTTAGAAAACCCTTTCCATTTGGGGAAGGACCAATACAAGGGACCTCACAAGAGTATATAGTATGTCACTTCATCAGTGCAGAATTTTGCTTATGACCTATGTGAATGCCAGTTATACTTTTGTTATTATCAATATCGCTATTGCGGCTTTACAAGCTGTTGCTTTTGGTTAACAATACTAATCTACCTAAATAAAACCCAAATAGAGAGTAAGATTTCAGAATGAAAGAAAAATGCTGAGATTTCATATAATTTTTGTATTGGAGATTTATTTTGTAACTTTAGTGTTTAAGATAAAGAAAATTTCTCCCAAAGAGAAATAATCCAGGCTATCTGGTTCTAGAGCCTTCTCTGAGTTGCCTAGACATTATCTTTCCATAGATATACCCTCCACTCTCCTCCTACAAAGCAGCTACATAAATGGAAGGTATACCTGCTCTCTGGTGCTCATTAAAGTTCCCCCCTTCTAAAATACTATTCCTCAGATCTTCTACAGATCCCTGGAAATGAGAGCTCCCTAACATGTTTCAGCCAAACTGAACCAAGATAGGCCGCTAAAACATTCTTTAAGTACTTAAATGAACCTGGAAAGGATCAGGTGAGCACAAGCATGGGAAACTCTAGCTCTGATGTTTTTACTAATGGTCCTTTACTTCATGCTTCAAAAGCAGAACAATTGTATTGGTTTAAAATGCAGAGTATAGAGTATTTGCGGCTATTTGAGAATGAAATAAGGAAATTAAAACTGGCCCTTTATTGGATTTGGTTCTGTAGTTGACTCTGTACCTCACAAATGTTACTAACATAGATCAACAGATCAGCAAGTATTTACTTAAAGGGGACTTTGGAGCTAGCACAAGCAGCCTTTTAACTAATAAAGACTGAGAATAAAAATTACAACCCAAGAGATCTGGGGTTGCTTGAATTCTTTCAAAAAGAGAAACTGGAAAAAGAAGTCACAGTCCTTTATCATTTAAGGGTGGACCAAACACCTGACCAAAGGAACCGAGTGCCCAGTACATCTATGACTCGTGAGCATGACCTGGATTGCCAAAAACCTGCATTATTTTTGCCGAGTACATTCTCTTTTCTTGACTGATGGGCTATAGTTTGGCCTCTCCTTAAACCAAAAGGGCTACACCTGAACTTCCAATTAAAGGATAACAACTGGCAGATGTGAGGGACCATCTAGCAGGAGGCTGATGCTGAGCAGATGGGCTGGGGTGCAGCAACCTTTTCCATCAGTTTCCACCCACTGCTTTTGCAAAGGCACATAATCGCCGGGAGCCGCCTGACACTGCCCTTCCTCAGGCAGCAGCACGATACTCCCTGCAGAGCACGGAGCTGCTATCACTAAACTGGGACCTGGAACGGGGCTAACTAGAGCTTGGCTAGCTCCACAAGCCCACACTGCTCGCTGCTGCTTAATGAGATAACTTCGAATGAGCAAACAGTTTCAGAGGTTTCCATTCCAAAATGTTTGTACTTTCACTGCAATGCAGCTGACTACACCATTATCTGTGCCTGTGCCACCAGTGGGAGAGAGAAATTGTAAATCAGGCCCCTAAAATAATAACTTTTGTTAGAAATAAGGCTTTTTCATGGAGTTTCAGTTTGAAGTACAGCTTCACAAACATCTGTTCCTGAACAAAGAGACAGTTGGAGAAATTTGTGAGGGATAGGAAGAAGAGGTGGGGAGCTTTCCTTAGTTACATCCTGTAAGCGTTAGAACCGTGTCTTCAGGTTTTTCTTTCTATAAAGCCTGAAAGTCTGTTCTAATGACTAAAACAACATTAATTTGATACGGTTAAGAAAAAGATACTTCTATTTATTAGAGCAAGAAGAGGTGAGTACTATTTCTGTCATATATTTCTCTAGAGCTTGTCTTAACCACTGAATGTTAGGCTCTCGTATTTCACATTACATGTTTTGTACCACGTAACAAACGAAATACCTTTTTATTTGTATAACCATCCCTCTCTGATTTCTGAGTACTGTTCTTAAGTTCCTGAGATTAATTATACATTTTTGGGAAAATACTACCCTGTAGCAAAATTAAATTTATCACTTCATGAACAACTTTTATGTCCTTATGTTACGAAATAAAGAATGTCATTTCCTGATGCATCTTCTCAGCTACACACCTACATATTGTAAGGTTTCCTTATGCTCTCTCTTATCTCCTGTCTTCTAGGAATGAGAAACTCTTTCCTCATACAAGAGTTCCTCCTACATCCATATCATTGTCATAAGCTTTCTCTGTACCCCAGATGGTTTTAGCAACATTACTGTTCCTCATCCCAGGAGTGGAGTCTTGCCAGGGAAAAGCACTGAAAGCAAAGTCTCAGCTGACTCTTTTTGTATCCTTCCATGTAGGGCACAGATGGCCAGGTTTCCTCAGCCCCTCCCCTTCTTCAGCTGAAAACCACAGCTCCATGTATGCAAATATTACCAAAATCTCACTTTCTTTTCCAACACTTAGGATGGAATCTTCTCTACACTGAACTCTATTATCAATACTTTATTTTGAACTACCCACCAAATTCAAGTTTAGCAGCATTATTTTCACATATGATCCATAAACAGACACAAAAACAAACCAAACAACACCATAGCCTACCGGGTCTCTCACCAGTACTTGCATTCATTGTATGCAGGTCCTGACCTCCTTACAAGAGGAACAACTTGGATATTTCTTTGCAAGGCATCTTCCAATCACAGACTGTGAGTTTCAGTGAATGGAGTAGGAAACTGCCATCTCTTTCACACTTTTTTTCCTCCCTTACACTACTGAGCTTGTGATGCAATTTTTCCATGGTTATAAAAATCCTTACTACGTTTTCAACAGTATCCCTCAGAACCCCGTACACAGGAAGTGCCCAGGCACAGCACACACAGAACAGACAAAGAGAAGACAGACAGATTTAGTGAACACCTGTTAAATGGGGCAGTGGCTCCAGCACAATTGTTTCCCACTTCATTTCACACAGTAATAACTTTAATGTCCTCACGGACTCGCTTTCAAATACCAGTTCTACAACATCAAACAACAAAAGAGCTGAAAGCAAATTTAATTGTCCAGATTGCTTCCAATCAACTTTTTTTGGATAAAAGCAAATTTACCTTCCTTAGTTTTCTTTTTTTTTAATAACTGTATCTACTCAAACTGTGTAATTATTCAACGTTTTATAATCTTTCCCCACTGCACAACATTCTTCTCAATGTTTTAATATTTATCCTTGCTATGGTAAATCTCCACCTCCCATTACTTTCTTTAATGTCCATAGTTTTAGTTTAGGCTTTGTTTCTTTTTGACTCTTATACATGTATCCAGTCTTTCCTTACTATTTAATTTCTTCTTGTTTAATTTTGCTCTCATTTAAAATACTTGTACTTTTTAGTTTTACTCCTGCTCACCTTGTTTAGTTTCAGACTTCACTAGGAAATACACATTACAGATAAAAGTGTAGTGTCCTAATGATTAGAAATTATTTTAACTATTTTTTAGAATGTTATCACATTATGCGATTTTTTTCTAAAGATGAATTAGGCTAGAATTATTTAATACCTTGAATTTTTTGAACACTATAATGTGTTTTTTGAACTAAAATTTTGATACCAGCTTCTTTAACTGTTGTTTTTCCACAGTAGCAAAGACAAACAGATTGTCTATGATTCCATTAATTTTTCTTCATTCAGGAAAACTGGCATCTATCCCACTTCCAGAAATTATTGAAATGCAAGCATGTGTGGACTTTTCTTTTAATAATTTTACACTGTTTACATTCTCGAAGTCCAGAGTTTGGTTGTAATTTCTATACAGTAACTTGCACAGAGTTTAAAGAGATGGTAGGAATTGCAAACAAGATGTAAAGAAGGAATTGTTATGGAAAGAACAGACTTCAAAAACTCTGCTTTCTCTTCCTTTTTACAAAGCTGCATTGGACAGAAAATAGATCAATGCTTTTGATTAGCAAATGATGACCCACTACCTAGATTACTGTTTTCACTGAAAAGGCAAAAACCCAGTTTCTCTACATCAGCACATATATTTTACTATGTATTAACTTTGTCCTACAGATGCATCTCTCCAGTGTATTCCATCATACATATTATGCAAATCCCATCTCCCAGTATTAGCCTATTTTGCTGTATTACGAAAACCAAACTGAATGCTTTCAGCGTTCTTACCTTCTACTCAAAACTATGGCTTGGGTTCACTTTTCATTACTTCCTTCATATTATTGAATATATTTGACTCTATACAGTAGTCTCCTTTACAAATTAAATCAATAAAAATTCATACCTGAAAATTAATAAAGCCAATATTCCAACAGAATGGGATTTAAATAAACATGAATTTCTGGCCATAATTCTTAGATGGCACTTCAATAAAAATAAGTTATTCTTATACATGCAGAGTCAACTGTACACACAGAAAAATTAGTCTACATTTTTTATTCCCAGATTTTCAGAATCTTTTCTAATAGGCCATACATCACATTCCATTAGAAATATTTCCTCTCTGCTTTTCAAAAATGTCTTGTATTGAACGATTTTTTTATTTTCCCTCCAGAATACCCACTGCCTAGGTTTTCACCTGCACCAATTTCACCTATGTGTGGTTATGCTGGCATTGTTAATGTTCTTCTACACTTATCTCCATATGAAATCTGAATAAGGTACTTCAGAATCGGTAACAAAAGTGTCACTCCCCTCCCATTCTATGTTAATAATCAGATCTGTACATGATCTAATTAAATCCAAAGACTGGTTGCAATTACCCAGGTTTTTTTTATTCTAGCCTGAATACAAATGTTTCTGTGTGAAAGACAACAAAGGTTCTAACTTTTAGGTAGTAATTATAAAAGTGAAAAAAATCCTGCACAAACACAGACGATGAAATTGTCATATGTGTGCTGAGCTGGCAGGAGATGACCCTGAGTGGTGCAGGAACACAGATTTACCAATGCTCCACTTAGCTCAAATGCAAAAGCAAACAGCTTTAAGCCAGTGCTGGTATTCCACATGGTAAAACTAAAAGGGACAATCACTAGAACTGCCCACTGCAGTCATGGAAGCGCTTCTCGAGGAAAGGAGGAATCCTGCTGCTTCATTCACACACCAGCCTACATTTCCTTAGCTGTTTAAGAGACCACCTGTGCTCCTCTGCCTGCTAAGTGCCTACACAGTGGAGCCCCTGTACTTCCCAGCACTGCCTTGTTTCCATAGATTAGAGGGCAAAAAAAAAGCATTAAACAATATCATCCTTTTATGAAATCCAGTATGACAGCAGACTGGACCTTCCACACCCAACTTTGCTGAAGAATACTATACCTGGCTGGAATCAGACTGTTACATTTCTGAGATTTCTCTGGATGGAAATGTTTATTTTGCCTGATACAAGGAACCTTCCTGTATAAACCTTTTTTCATAGTCACATCTTGAAAAAACATAAAATGGATGTAGCATGGTGCTTTAAGATTCACTGGCAATAGTTTATGTTTAAACAAATAGACATTTTAATTGCATTACACACATTTATAGCATAGAAATAAAAGTATTTGTCAGGAAAAGTGAAGTTACAGATTACTTTTAAACCTATTTTTTCTATAATAATTTATGGAAGTGATTTTTGCTAAAAATTATAATACTTGTAGAGTTAATAGACATCCTCCATTCAGAGGATACTGTATAAATCTTGTTTTGTATATAGATTATAATCTTCAAAAAAAAGCCACAAGAAATCACCAAATATCAGAAACAGAAATGGAAGTAACAGTTCAGTGTATTTCACGAAGTTAAGAGTCTGAAAGAACTGGCATAGAAATTCTCAAATTCTGTAAACATCCCACGTCAACTCGGATTGCTGGAAGCACCTTCATCACTCAGTGTACACAGGTCAATCTGCATTCCAGTTTTTTAACACCATATCCAATCCCACTAAGACCAGAATTTCAAAGTAGGTGCTGCACACATAACAACTCTGATGTTGCTGGTTAAGCCTGGTTTACATTTTACCTTTTTTCCTTCTCTCCAATGTTTTTAACATACTGAATGAGCTGTTATCAGGTATATACACCTAATAATCCAGCAATCTCTCACTAGTAACCTGCACTTGTGAGCCTTAATTCACATAGTTCATATCACATTATGATATGATTTGCTGTGACACATTTGCAAATACACAGCTGTGGTGGAACCAGGAAAAATATCACAGAGAGATTACACAAAAAAGATAACAAAAAAGTCCAGTACATTCCAAGTTACAGGCTTTAACTCAGTATCTCTATTTGACTAATAGCAATAGTTTTAAGAGTCTGAAAGTAGCATAATGTTTTGTGAGTTGGATGTTTTTTCATCCAACTCACAAAACCTGCAGTCCTGAGCATTGCTGTGTTAGTTGGCAGGGAATGTTGCTTTTTCAGTGTAGCCTGGTGTAAGGTGGAGGTGCCTGTGCTAAAAAGTAACGCCCCATAGCGACTGATAATGATCCTCTAATTCTCACTGTAGATTTTTCTTACCTTAGATGGTTCTTAACACTGATTCATTGTGCTCCACTAAAATTTGTATTAGGGAAAATGACTGGCCTACCCTTCCTCTCCATTTTACTTTTCATGCCATGGTTACTTTGTGTATAGCATCTTTATGTATTTAAGCATTTCATTTGTTTCAGAAAGCATCCCAGCTTCCAATCACTACATTTTCAATTATTTGAAAACTGGATTTCGAAACTTTTAGTCCAGCACAGTAATCTCATCACTTTTCTAATTTGTCTTGCATTTTCCCCAGCATTGAACGAAACGGATAAATCCCTAATCATGAAAGGACTAACGCTGCAATAAAGCACTAAAATACTTAAATTGAGATATATTGTGAAAAGCTGTCTTGACAGACCTCAACGACTTCATTATCATTGAAGCAATCTAATTCTCAAAAAGCTGAGGCTCATCAAAGCCGTGTGAAATTTAGTTATTATCTGTTGATTAATAGTTCTGAATTAATTCTTACCAATTCAGACATCCAACTTTCAATGACAGGACAGAATAGATTACTCTACTATTCAGAACAGAACTTCCTTATTGGGATTTTTAGCTATTCTTAACTATCAGTGGGAAACATAGGGCCTTTCCCTGGGTTTCACCTGGTCTTTGTCAATGTCTAACTTTTCATGCATGATATGAAGGGCATTTAAAATTTCTATCAGCTTGAATGGGGTAATTATCCCTAACACATGAAATTAAATTTCTAAAAAAGAAAACTGTTCTAAATGAGAGCACCTAACATAACTAAGACTCTGAAGCCAAGAAAAGATGTCACAAAAATCTAAGTTTTAAAGGTTGTGTCTATTTCTGTATCTGACAACTACTGCTGTGGGTTTTATTTAGGACTTCTGTATCCAAACCACATCTGACCATCTATCTCTTTATAGTCTCCCAAGTTTACTTCCCATTCCTATTTCCTGTAGGTCTCTCAGAAGCATGGGAGAACCAAAAGTTGTTTGGCATTTTTTTTTATTATGGTATCAGATGAAGTTAGCATCCTCCCCTTTGCTCACATACTAAAGGCCTAAAGACAGGAAACAGTAAAGTAAGGATGCAACAGCATGTTGCATTTGGGATTTTCCTGGTTTGTTGGGGGGAGGAATTACAATTTTATCTTGTTTAAAAGTCTGTGGGTTTTTTACTCTTATTAAGCTAATATTGTAATTCTTGTTACACACATATTTATAAAATGATGGATTTAGACAATAATACAATTATTGTTAACTGCACCAGCGTTAACTGAAATGTATTTTCAGATGTCTTAGCAGTTATTTCATGGCACTAAACATAGTATGCCTGAGCTTTAGAGGTATATCATAGGGTTTCAGAATGGTAAAAACACAGTCACTTTTCCATCAAAATCTGGGCTGTCTCAGAGAAAATTACCCTACCCCCCACTGATCTGTACAATTACAAAATATTGTACTATCACAGACTGATACAAAGTACCAGCTATATGCAGAGGCAATAGGTACCCTTTGGAGCTCTTTGTATTGCTTAGAATGACATCCTGATGCTACCATTTAGCTGATGATGACATTCCATCAATCAAAATCCAGTTTTAATTATACACCATTCTGCTTTTTGTCTCAGAGCAAACACAGAGGAAATGCAACAACCTACTTCAATTAAAACACACACTTTATAGAATTAAAAATAGGTTGGAAATCACTTTTAAATCAGCTATCAGCCTGTCAATTAATGCTCTGAACCCCTGCTATTGACCCAGTACTGCACAAGCTGTTATTATGCACTGTCCTACATATCATCTGTTCCCCGTGCTGCTCTGTTCCAGAAAGACAGACAGCTGCAACAGAATATCCCTGTTCAACCTGAGGACCATCTGACTTTAATTGTAGCACACAGCTTGATGTGGGTCTGGTTATGAGAAGCCAAAGTATCACACTGTAATAATCTGGAAAAGCAGAAACCTGCCAACACGAGGCTGCAAACAGGGGCTTGGGCTGTCTGGCTGCCTGACGGGCTGCAGGAAATATGATTAATGAGCAAGGTATAATGATATCAGGAACCCGATTAGCACCACAAAAAGGTCACAGATCAAAGCAGTATGCATTTCATGAGCTCCAATCGTTGTATAAGATCTGGGGACTTACAGAGGTAAACTCAAATGCAAAGGGAAAAAAAATCTGTGTGTCATAGCTTACAAAATGAGCACTTGGAATACTGTAATTGCTATTTAGGAGGCAGCAAGGAAAACATTAGCTGAACACATCAGCCCATGCCACATTGTAGCAAGCTTTTCTTGATCATATTAGTGAGGATCTGAGCTTTAAGCATTCTTCCTAAACATACCTGTTCTACTTAAAAATGAAACTATGCTGATTTGATGCTGATGGTATCCAATCCACCAAGTATTAACAAGGAAAAGCAATTTAATATTTGCATGTCATTTTCTTACTGTTATCCCACTGCAAAAATGGCAGATTACAGAGGGCATCATCCACACCAGCAAGGCCCACCACCACCAAGATAAGTTTAACCACGTCACACAGAAGCAGTTAATGTAATTCATTGGCACAGAGGTTTAAATTTAACGCTACCAGACCGACCAAAACTTGGTATCTGAATTACAGAAACAGTATCAGGGACCTACAGTTGTAGGTCCTACCCTTTTGGTAACACTGGACATCATTTGGATGATGTCTGGCACACTTTAATACCAGCACTTGATAAATTATTTCTTACTTTTGTAATTAGCTTAAGCCTTAAAAAAAAAATCAATTTTTTTTCTGTCCAACTAATACTTGAAAACTGTAAAAATTCATTTTGCACAAGTGAGAGATTTCAAACGAGCTACAAGAAAGGCAGACAGGAGTAGCAAATTGGGAAATGAAGGAAGAATGAGGGAATGGTAGGTCAGAGCTTACAGAGAGGTGAGGGTGAGAAAAACCTGGCCCAAGGCTCAAAATTAGGCAAAGAAAATTAAGAGCTAACATCTTAGAAAAGGAGGAAGTGGGAAATTGAGAATAACTTCAAAGTGGGGAAAGCCAGATCTGTAATTAACAGAATAAAATTATATTTTAATGCAAAAACCAAAATACCAGAGTCATGAGAGATCAAGGCCACCATCCGCCTCTGACAAGTCTGCTCAAGAACACAGCTTTGCATTTCCCAGGTTATCCTGAAGCACCAGCATATGCCAAGCTCACAGAGGTGTCAGGCTACCTCCCTTACCTATCCCCTATCACCCCAACTGTGAGATCAAAAGCTGTGTTTCAATACGGTTTGCCAAGTAGTCCTGCTAAATGCTACTGTATTTCATATCTCATTTAAATAAAATTTCCACATACATATGGATGAAGGAAAACGCAAAATCCACCTAACATTCTTCGTGATTATTATGGTGCATCTACAACTGCCTGAAGAAATCCAGGCCACACAGCATTTCTGAAAACCACAGTATCATGTCATCAGTGTAAGTGCAGTGTAAAGCCTCCTAATTAACTTCTGAACCACAGGTTTCTTCTGATGCAATGTTATGAAGTCTGACGTGCCACCAACAACAGAACTTTTTCAATTCTCGTTTCCTAACTTAGGAATACCAGGATGTTATCCTGATAAGCCTGGTATCTGAAAGGTGTTTGAAAGTTTCCGAGCCTTAATTCGGTATTTCCCAGTTAGTTGGATACCACATGAAAAGTGCAGCCTCATTTTTCAAGGTTCGCTAAGAAAAGGTTCTGTTATTTATTTCAGAATGCCACCAATGCAGAATTGTTTCATTTTGAGAAGAGCCTAACATAGATTTTGAGAATGTGCTAAAACACCATCAATGACAGTGTAAGGGTTATTCTGTAATTCATTGCACTGCCCAGAGGGCACCATGAAGACAGGCAGTGCTACCAACTGCATTTTTCCAAAACAGGGAAGAGAACAGTAATACAGGTTTGGGGAATGAAGCAGGCAAAGAAGAATTTAGTTTTATTTTCTTCTAAAAAGGACTCTGAAAAATATCAGTTTGATGGAAGAAGTGGAAAAGATGACAGAATATTTAAAATGCAGCCTTCTTTTCTGAGGCATTCCCTGATCCTTGGAGTTAAACAAACACTAAAATTAAGAAACCTCAAAATCACATTTAAGTCATCAGAGTGACAAATATTTTTATGATTAACAAGCTTTTTCAAGCCTTCTGTAAAGTAATGATTTTATTAGCTCTTTAGACCCACAAGAGCTGACATAGAAATAGGGTAAGATCTCCTGCATATTTAGACCACACTCAAACTTTTTTGAGCATCTCTAAAAAATGAGGAATACTATATTCCTTTCTTCTTCCTACATTTGTAAATCTGTATCTTTAGATAATTTCAGACATAGTCCTATGTAAATCATAAATATATATTGCAGGCAAAGATCCAAATTATTTCAGAAGAATCTTGCAAGACAGAAGTGACTGGACAATAGAAGAGAGCCATCTTACCAGCCTGTTTATGCGAACAAATTCTTCTGGGGTTTTGGCCCACGGTGGAAGTTCAACATCAGACACCACTGTTCCATCATCCATCACTCCCAGATTGTAATTGTTGCTGTTGACAAATATCTCTGGGAGGTAATAAAACTCAGGAATCAATTCCTGTAGATAAATGAAAAACAATGCCATGTTATAAATTCTGTCAAAGGATGCACTGTGTCACATTAAAAAAAGTAATTATTAGAATGGAATTAAGCAAGAGAATACAGAAAATCCTCCTGCACACATCCCCCTCCCTCCCTAAAAGGGAGAAATCCCCCTTCTGCACTTTCTAAAATTTAGGCCTGTAGATATGATGAATCCTTAGCATGCTTTTAACATGACAAAGAACTGAGACACAACATACAACAGGCTATAAAACAAAAACATCAGAACACTATTTTTGGTTGCATATTATGCACAGAGAAACCTACAAAACCAAAGTAATGAATATCACATGGTACAGATAGCATTTAGTGGAAAGGTACAATCAATGATGTTAAAAAGTTGTGGAAAACGGATTCTTTCACATTTTAATACAATATATATTTTAAAGTGCTAATGCACAAATGGCAGTCTACAGTTGGGGTAAAACTAGCACCACGGACATTAATTACAAAGCTGTGAAACCCAGTTATATTCTTATTCTCTCTAATGTAAAGGCTCTAAGGACTTAATGTTTAAGCTATTATCTAAGATTGTTCAATGCCCAGAAATATTTTTTTTGGTGAATTCTAAAATACCTGGAGTTATGCCACATGTTCCATAAAAAAAAAACCAAAAACAACAACAACAAAAAAACAAACCCAAAACAAAACAAAACAAAACAAAAAAAACCACAACGATTAAATGGGTCAATACTTTTCTTTTGTGTAAAGGTCACTAACTCAATTATGTGTCCAGTCTATAAAATACAGAGAAGAACCACACAAAATTTTACACACAAGAGAAAAAAAGGAAGAGATTTCACATGGTTAAAAGGTCTGCATGAAATTCCTTGTCAGGATCATCACTGCTCTAAACAAGTGTGCTCTCCAGGCCGGTGCTGAACAGGACTGGAACTCAGCATTAAAACCTCCCTGGCTGGCCTGCTCTGGCACCTCTCCTGGCACAGCTACCATGGCTGAGGAAAAATATGTAAGGCCATACAGCACAGGAATTGTTGCTTTTAAGTCATCTCAGAAAAACTAAGAACAATGGCTAAACAAACATTTTACTAAGCAGAAAATGATACATTATAGTGCTGAATTGAACACAGTGTGCTAAGTAGGAAAATTAGGCTCGAAACCATAAGGATTTTCTCCTGGATAAGTGGATAGTTCCCTTGTTTTGCAAACAAACCTGCAACTTCATGCATTGTCATGCATTTTATAAAATACATAGTAGGTAATACATAAATTTATCTAAGTTAATGGGATTAGAACCTTATGTACACACTTTTATAAAAATATCTGCGAAGTCCAGGTATAACACTTAATAGAAAAAACCCCTAAAGACATAACAGACATATCTCTGCCCTGGATTTTAAAGGTAGGTTGGTTGTTTGGGTTTTTTGTTTTTTTTTTTTTTTTTTTTGTGGAACTTGATGTTGAGACTTAAATACACCCAATAAACCTGGCAATTTGATGGATTTAGAAAAATTGAGCCACTAAATTAGAGAATTTACTTCCTTTGTAAAGAAAGGATCAATACAGGTAATTGCTTCAGGAAGTGTATTTCATAGCAAATGAGTGGTGTAAAATTGGTCTTCCATACAGCAAGTGCAAGCTGCAGGCCACTTGAGAAGAAAGGAAAAAAAATCAGACTGCCCCAGTGGCTTTGCCTACAGTGGGTGGAGGATGCAGCCACACCAGAAGCTCAGCAGAGCAAACCTGAAATGCAGTCTTGACATGGGTCAGTGGCTCAGTGGTCTCCTCGATAGCCCCTCAGGGCCAGCTATGACATGAGCAGCTTTCCAAATGGCTGAGTGCAATAAGAAGGTCATCAGATTGTGGACAAGGTCAGGCCGGAGTAGCCAGGGCAAAGACAGGAAAGATCAGGCAGGAATTAAGCTATTATCACCTCCATCCTTGTGTGAAACACTGCTTGCCTTTGAATTGTACATCTTTTTGTTTACAGTCCCCTTAATTAACTAGGCAGGGTAAAAACGTGCTTCTGTACCAAATGCTTGACAAGGAGTTAACAGAAAAGAGATCTGAAACTATTTCATTGAGTAGGTGAAAGAACAAGAATGTAGCAAGGATAAACGCTGTAAAAAATAAAGTTTGCAAAACATAAAGTAACACTAAGGTTGCTATAGTTTTTATCATCACAGAAACCAGCAAAGGAAAAGCAGAGACACTGGGCTATTAAACCACAAATATGAAACCATACCCTGGTTCTGAACACTTAAAATACAAGCTCATTACATATGTTATCCATGCTTTTATTTCTTCCTTAAATATATATCTGTACAGCTATTCATTAGTTTCTTTCAAGATCAGAAAACATTTGGCTTTCTAGAACATATTGTTTTCATTAGGTTATAGAGAAACAATATGCTGGAAACTTCAAAATTATCAGGAATTTCTACTAGTTTGACTATTAGAAACTTTTCATAAAGCTTTTCATTACTCCAGAAATGAGTTTTCAGAAAGTTTTTCACTGTCACCATTAGAACACATTTATACAAAAGGAGCTTCTTTATTATGTGATTTTTTTTCTCTTGGCCATGTGCTAGCATTTACCCACAGAAAAAGAATGCAAACAGATGCACATGGCCATTGGAAATTAGTTGTATTTAAAACCCATTTTCAGTGGCTTTATACAGGTGAAAATGACAGCAACAGTTAAAGGAAAACAGTTTTTCCTAAAACCAGCAGAACAACCTGATCACAAAATATTAATGTTTATCAAGTTAACCAATATTCTTCATGTATTTGGTAACTGCAGTCCTTAACAGTCCGTCTCAACTCTATTTGTGGGGTCTTCTTTTTTTCTTACAATCTTCACATCACATGCACTGATTGGCACTAAGACAGCAGATGCTGACTCATATGTGCAACTCCAAAAATGACAGAACTTCCTGGACACACAAGAACGTTAAAAAAATCAGTGAATGTACTTTTTGCCTGTTTTAAATGGCAGGAGGAGAGAGTTACTAAATGTTTCCAAACAAACATCACATGAAGATGCAGGACCAGACATAAGAGGCCAGAATGAAGAATTCTTTAATATCTCACTGGGAAGAGTGACAAGGACTGGAGTAACACAGGGCAAACACAGCCCTTCCATGGATATTCTGCCAGCTTCTGACAGCTAAATGGTTTTGACTTAATCCGTGCTTCTGATTTGTAAAATCATTAAGCATGGGTTCCACACTGTAGTTTTGTCTACACAGGTCTTCCTCTGGCTGCTCTAAAACTGCTCCCTGACAGTTTCAGTGGATGGTCCTAATGCCCATTTTGTGAAACCCAGTAAATGTTAGATCCTTATTTGCTCTTTTATGCACCCTTCCGGGTACTACAGACCTGTATTATCATCACATTATTCCTCAGGGGTCTCTTTTTGCAAGCTAAAGCATTCTAGTCAATTTAGATTTGTTCCCTCTGGAGGTCTTCCCTTCCAAATTAGAATTTTGGTTGCCTCCATACTTTTTCTAACTCTACTGTTCCTTCTGAAATTTTCCACACTCAGCACATGCACAGAAATGGTAACACTTACCCACATGTCTTTTGTTTAAATTTCACAGAAAAAAACCCCAAAACATCTCTATGATTTGTTGAAGCTCTTGCTTTAGGACTATTGTGTTTGAAAATTACTTTCTGAAATTTATCTGTTGGAATTCACCATTTCTACAACACAGAGACAAGACATCCTCATGATAAGCAGGACGTCAGTCCTTCTGTCATGCTTTTCATTTCAACTGATGCAGGAGCTCACAGTCAGTATCAACATGAATCTAACACACAGTATTAACTTAAAAGAAAAAAAACAACCTGCCATATCAGGATTCTTATTAAAACATTTACACAATTCTGCATATAAGTACAGTACAATTTTTCTCCAGCAAAAGTTGCCCTGTAACACAGGGAAACAATGATTCCTAAGGAAAATTCACTGCAAATATTTTTTTACAAACATGCAATATCAGCAGAATGTCAGTTTAACAGTGGTAATTTATTTTCATATATGCCACCATGCACAAAAAAATTAATATAAGGTACTTCATTAATGCAATGAAATGTTACTTTTTCTTTTGTTTAGAAAATAACTGATGCATTTTGAAGCAGAGCTATATGATCTCCAAAGGTGTCTAGAAACAATGACACATCCCTAATCATATGAAAACATTTATAAGATACCAAATTTTCAAACTAAATTATTTCACAATCATATTAAACAATATTAAGCCTATATATAACCTGTCAAACAGAATAATGAAAATGCGTATTAGAAGCCTAGACTTTTATTCATATTGCCACACTTTATTTCTTCTGTTAGGGGACTTAAATGGCATTCAAGAAATATATACTAAGATATTAAATTAACTCAAATCTCATTTTTTCATCACACTTCAATGAAATTATTTTCAAGACTGTTCGGAAGTTTTAAGTACCCGTGAGTTTCCCTCCATCTGCTACATGTGTGCTATTTCTCACAAATAAATTGTCAACTAAGAAATTATCTCAAGACCCTGCCTGAAACTCTGCCAACTTGTAAGAAAAATACTTTGGCAGGTTTCTATTAAGATTTAAAAGGTAATTAATGACGAAATTAATTTTGTCAATGTTTAACCACTCTGTTAAAGTTCTAAGTGATTATACTTCAAACATTTCCTAGTTTGAGAAAAACATTAAAATCATCAGTAATTCACAATTAAGCAGAGAATTATAAAAACTCCAGATATTTGTTTAGTAGATTAATGAAAGATATGATAACCACAATCAAGAGTTGATTCATTATTGATCAATAAATTGATTTTATGGAGTCAATATCTCATTGGATAAAAACCTGCATCTTTAAGGTACTTTAAATCCTGTTACTTCCTCTATTTATATATGTATGTATATATATATATAAAATTATTTTACTTTTTCCTTAGAATCTAAATAAAAGTATTCTATGGTATTTATTGACCATATTTATACACTAGGTAATTCAGGTTAATTTGACAGAGGAAGAGGAGAAAGTTGCATATATAACTACATTCCTTCTCCTTTGGACTTCAGCAAACTTGTCCATAACTAACTCCAAATTTGTTACTTAAACATCTACACAAGGAGTTCAGAGCAGACATTAAAACTATTTGCTTCATTTTCAACACAATCATGGCTGGCTATAAAAGAAGCAGATCACAGGTATTAGATGGAACCTTCTGTTCCATCACACCCAGATGGAACCTTCTGTTCCACACACCCAGATGTCTGCATTTTGAGCTACTGCAATTCCCACAGACTGCCATGCACGGGTCTTACCGAATTTAGAAAATATTTTCATTTTTTTTAAAACTCAGACAAGTATTTTCCAGTTATAGATCTTAGCACAGTTTTACATAGAACCAAATCTTCCATGAAAACCAAAGATGTGCATCCTAAATATTTTAAAAGTTTTACTAATCCAGACATGGAGTTTATGGTTAAAAATCTGAATTTCTAGGTACTTGCTTCTGAATTTTGCTGGTCATTGCTCTTTTTGTGACTACTATGACATGAAATTTTTCCTATACAAAGGTCATGTTGCCAGTTTGACAGCAACTTTAATTCTATAACTTCTGAGGCTTTAAATATGAAGCTTGATTTAAAGAAAAACTGTCTAAAATTATGTGATGCTAATGAGCTTTACAATATAGTTAACTTGCCAAAACAGCATTTCTGTACCTAAAATTCAGCTGTTTTACACTATGAGGATCATAATTGGCCAGACACACCTGTATGAGATACGAATTCAGCTACTCAGTACCATCCCCCCCAGCCTTACAGTAGCTGTCACTGACTTGTGTCATATCACAAGATTTCACAAATCAGTGTCCATTTTATGATGGAACAATCTAAAACAGTGTAATTGGAGTTTATTGATGTTTTCTTTAATATTATGGTCTCCTAGCATCTCTTTTTGAACAAAACTAATCAAATTCACCAAAAGCAACCCAAAGCACATGAAAAAGAAACAAACACAAAGCAGCAGAGGAAAAGACATGAAGAACTGTACATAACATCATACTAGTGACTGTAGCTTGGTTAAAAATTGTTTAAAAAATCAATTACATTAAACCAATCTAATTTTCTTTCCAAAAAGAAGCTGCAGTAGTGGATGGTGAAAGAAAAAGCAGCAAGGTGTTTCTTCACTTTTGAGAAAGACCTCTGAGGCTGCCACAGTCTCTTACGACATTCCTATAAGCAAATCAGAGGAATAGAGATGAGATTGGGCTACAATAATGTGGGAGTAGCCAAGCTGGAAATCCATATTCCAAGAGCAGTTATCAATAGTTCACTGTCAGACTGGGAGGACATGGTAATGGAGTCTGCCCTGCTCTTAACACCAGTCAATAATCTCACTAACAGCCTGGTGCAGAAGGTGCAGAAGTAAAATTCCAGATGACACTAAGAAGGCAACACAGCTGTTTGGAAGACAGCAAGAGGATTTCAGATGATCTTGAAATCTGTATATATTGTACTAACAACAAAAAAACCCCACAAAATCCAAAAACAATCAGCAAACTACTACAGTGGAAAAAGGAAACATAAATGAAAAGAGCAACATGGGTTACAACTATGCTGTTGTAAACACAATGAGAAATAAATGTGTTGCAACAGGTTAGCTGCCAAACCAGAAGGAACAACAGCTTCTGAACAAGTACAAGCAAATACTGCCAGGCTATCCAGGTTTGCTTTTTCTGTGGTATTAACAAAACTAACCAGGATTGCTTGTGCCAATAATGTAAATTAAGAAGTAATTGAGTTAATGGTTATGCTTATATAGTACTTTAAAAGTACCAAGTGATACTCTCACAGAATTGAAATTCATTCAGTATTCTTTAGTGCAGAAGATTTAACCTAAAAACACATGGTTAATCATTTAAAGGCACCAGTCCTGAGCTAATTACAGAGTGGTAGTGAGACACCAGCAGACTTCCAAAGGATTTTTAATTTGCATTGCTCAAATAAATGGATAGGGAAAACTAGGAAATTGAATTTTATGCAACATATCACCTCTTGAAATCAAAATTTGCAAAGTTCAAGCAAAGGTTATTCTACAGAGGAGCATTGGTTTCATGCTTTGATCATCAATCCAAGGCTTTCTCAGGATATTGACACAGACTGGTTGTGACCACACATATGCTTCAGCTTTCTCTGCTGAAGTGATACCAGCCAGCAAGAGTTCTTTCCAAAGCCAGCTCATGTTAGTCCTCCCTGTAACATACAGTGCTTCCAGCTAAGGTTAACAATAATCTTAGGACAGCAGCATCAGTAACTGCATTCACTCTTTCCACACGGGAAGCAAGGAGAAGTCATTTCTTGTAATCAGCTCACTGGTCCTAAATGTCACACTTTTTTCAGCTGGAAGAGGAACCAACCCTTCTTTTTCCTTTGTGTCCCCTACTTGCTAATAACTACAGGAGCACCATTATGTGCTCCGCTTTGTTCGGGCTATTCCATGCATGAGTCAACTAAACACATTCAAGCAACAGGAGGCTAAAATACTGCACTTCTGCATGTAGAAAGTTTCTAGAGGCATGTGGGACACTTTAGTCACGTATTTCGCACACACTTGCAGGGTAGAGCACCAAGTATCAGGAAACCTGGTTTTCACAGCTGTAATGAAATATGGGGAATACAGGTATTTCCAGTGAAGAGGGAAACATTCAAACATCTTCCTTTCTAATTCTTTGAACACGTCCCTATGGAAATCTCATCTCATCCCCCTTCCTGGTTGCTCATCCAGTCTCACAAACAGATTCCTCTAGTCAACCTTAATACTCACTCGGACGCTTCACAGCAGCATCATGTAATTCATAGCAATTTACAGTCTCAGGAAGCTGTAAGCAACTCCAAGAGATCATCCATAACAGAAGGGATGCCTTTAAAGGCAGTACCAGCTTGCACATATGCCATTTCCAAAAGTTACCTAAGCATTTCTGAAAACCCCTTCCTACACTAACTGCCAGGGAAACATTCATCAGATTCATCAGTTTTGTTTTTCTGTTGGGAAGGTTACTTTGATTCCAACCAAAATCTCCCTGAGATTTAAGACCATTAATCCTATCCTGTCCAGCACAGGCAGCAGAGATTGTTTTCCTTTTTTTTCCTTACAGCAGTCTCCATGTAACAGAAAGACACAAGGTCCTCCTCAATCTGCTCTGCTTTAGAAGAAAAATAAGCACAGCTACTCAATCTTTCACTGCATTTTATTTTCAAGACCTTGCACTGTGATCACTGTTCCAGTGTGGATTCTCTCCACCCAGCCCAAAACTATGGGTGTAATATTCTAGCTAAGACCTTATCAAAGCTGGGAAAAAGTGAAGATTTTTGTCACACATTTTGAAAGTTCCATTATGTCCTGTTGATGTATCTTCCACGAAATGTTATTCACCTTTTGTTATACCATAATACTGTTAACTCACATGCACTGTAGTGTACTACAGGAGATGTACTAGAACCTAAATGTTGGGGTTTTTTTCCACAGTAGATTGTTCCTTGTGTTATAACTGTATGAGAACCTGCATGCAAATTACAATTATCACTCGTCCCTAATAAACTTCACCTAACACTTTTCGAAAATCATTTTTCCCTTCTGCAAGAAGCACTACCAATTTCACTACACTTTCAGTACCTTCCAATCTAATATCAATGGAAATTGAGGCCTAACCTGTTATTATCAAGAAGAATTCCACTCAGTACATCTTTCAATTTTAATAATGAACTGCTGGTAGCTATTCTCCAAATACAGTGGATTCTTTTAGACAGAGTAATCCCAGCTCACCCATAAGACAATGTAAAAAACTAAGATCATCGTCTGCTTCTTCTCTGCTCATAAGGTCTGTTACCTTTTCTCATCAGAAACTGTGATTGCTTTGACATAATCTCTTCTTGATAAACATGTGTTTCATTTGCTTGTCTCCAAGCTATCTTCCTGGCACTTAAACATAGTCTGATTATTTGCCTAAGTATTTTTCTGTGAATTGCAGTTACACTCACCTCATCATTTCTTGGCTCCCTTTTTTTTCTGTATTAAATACTTGATTTGTCCACTACTGATATCTTTCTCCTCCTCCATTTTTAAAAAATCCCCTAAAAATGCACGCTGAAATACCATCTGGCAGTCTTGTAGGTTACAAGGAAATTAAGCCCATAATGACTAATTAATTTGAAAAAAATATAATGTATTTGTATTTTCTAAACCCTTCTTTCCCAATTTCATATAGACATTACATCTTTTTCTAAGTGGCATTAATTCCACTTGCCACTGATTGCCATTGATTCTATTGGTGGGGATTCACAGATACAAGAAAGACATCCCTTTTTCAGCACTGCCAGTCGACAATTCTTGCATTCCATTAATTTGCAGATCAACCATTTCCTAAACTGTCTGCTCACCATGAATATGAGTGAACGATCGTGTCACTTAGGTCTCCTGCTGGTCTCATGACCTCCTTGAGCTTGCCCCTGATTTTCTTCACACTGTACTTTTCCATCCTTTCTTCCATTACAAAAACCCAACACTGATATTAATCTATCTTCTTGGATTTGATTTTTCCCACCACTGCCAGCATCCTTGTCTCCTGTGTTTTCCTCCCCAGTTCAAAATATTTCAGTCTCAGGGCTAAAAATGTTTACTACAGTTTTACAAAAGAATTCATTGAAATATTCTGACAGAAGTAAAACCACCTGTCACCTGCCTTGCATCTTTTCCCAAATGGTGGGATAGCTCCTAGTCTTCTTCCTTCCATCCTACACTCCCAGCTACAATAAAGGTAGATGCAGTATAAAACATGTTACTACCTTTCAGGAAGTGTTTTACCTTGATGTCAGAAGTGTCACGCTGACTGTTGCGCCACGCTCTTGAAATAGACGAAAAAGTCCTATCTGCATGATCAAACTTCCCACCTTGTAGATTTAGGAAGAGTGTTGTGAAGGGCTCCTAAGCACATATAAAAAGATTCATTAAAAACAACAAAGCATCTCTTCAGAAATTTCAGGGTAAAACAAGGAATTTTATATTCTTTTGGGGTCTGGTTGTGAATGATGCTATTCTTCTGGCAGACACATGATTAATAGCAAAGGGTTAATTCTATTATTTAAGAATGAGAAGTACAAACTGATGCTTGTTTGTTCAATAAATACTTTTTAATCTTACTCCATGCATACATACCCAGATAAAGAAAAGCAAATAAAACCAAAAGAAAATACTCAAAGGCTGAAGTAGAAACTACAGTCAATTGTGACACAAATTGCTCTCAACAGCATGAAAAAGCTCAGATATCTTAGATATTTATTAAGCTAGTAAGTAACAAAAATAATGTGTTTTACTTTGTTTAAGGTGGTCTGTTAATCTAAATAGTAGCATTCAATACTGAGAGCTTTAGGACTGTTATTGTTTCATATATAATTTATGATTTAGAAAAATGTTTGGAAGATTTAAAAGCCTCCTCTTAGTTAAAGAATACTTAAGCACATATTAGTGGGTAATTGCCTGAAATTAGCTAAGCACTATAAATTACTTCAAGGATTTATGCATGCTTGTACATTCTAACAAGCTTTAATTAATGATGTGCTGCTAATGCTTTCCCAAAGAAATTACTTCCTAGGAGATAAATTGACTTTCAATTTTATTGAAAAATATATTGTTTAACCAATACATTATCAATATGTAGCAGCTCAAAGTAAATTCCGTATCAACTGTAGCAGATTTTTTAAAATTAATTATTTACACCACAGAACTTCATGATCATCAGAAACCAATTCACTCTCATTAGGAGGGGAAAATTAAATACATTAATTAAGAACCACAAATGCTTGGTACTTGGTCCAGTCAGAAAATACGCAAGGAAGGAAAGTTAACCATGTTTAAAGAAGTATGTACACTTAAAAGCAACTTTTAAGGAGTAAAAGCTTTACTGATTTGAAAAGGCTGTACCATAAAAATGAAAACTTTCTGCTTGAACTTTGGAGCACATTTCTCCTACAGTACTGATTACAATTACTAGAAAATTTCAGTACTCTTATATACCATTCAATTTTAGTTTAGATATTTGTTGCTTTCATTATCACTTAAAGGAAAAGCATTTTTAAAATATATACTTACAATCCTTAACAACCACGTGAGTGCAAAACTTGCTGTTGAATAATGGGTGCCGTAGTGAAATTTTGGGACCTGATCGTCTTCCCACGACTCGTATCTCTCAGCAAAGAACGCTGCTCTCTTTGGGTTCAAAGCTCCAATGGGCTGCAAGATTGGTAAAAATAAACTCCTTAAGCAAATAAAATTAACATGAATACTATCACATCATACTGCCCTTGCTCTTTTTGGTAACCAGAATTACTGGCATGCACGGAGAAGACGGGGCTTGGTGCTTTGCAAAAGCAGATGTTGGTTTCTGTAAGCACCCGAGGAGATCCGTGTACTTGGAACCAGGATTCCATGCACAAACACATGGCTGCTTGGAAAAATCTCTTCAGCATTAATACAGGCTTCATTTACTGCTGATTCAAGTCACTGACTCCATCCAATTCACAGTGGAATGTCTGGGACAAAGTGTTGTTTAACTTGGGTGCCTGTGGATATGTGTGCATGTTGAATACACTATTAAGCAAATAGCAACATCGAGAAGCATTGTTTTTGGATATTTTTTTGGAGAAAAAAGTAGCGATTGATGGGGTGGTAGAATATTAACAGTGGACTTGGAATTTTGATAATATTATTCTTGCTCCTATGCTTTCTATTTACCACCTCAAGCCAAGTTTTACTTAATTCATAGAATTTTCACCTTTGAAATAGACAAATGAAAGACCAGAATTTCTATACTATATAAAAACATTGATATAAAAGAAACAACATATGTATGACTAAAAATGTCTATCACACTTTCACCAATGCTATCATTCTTTGTTCAGGGCTTACCTAGACTATAAACACCCAGGGACTTATTCAAAAGTAGGAAACATAATATTTTGTTATCTAGAGCTGTGTATTTCCTCAGCAGACTTTTACATAAATGATTTGAAAGAAGATGAGTATCGGTCACACAAATCACTGAGAAACCCAAAAGTGAATTTAGTAAGAGTAATTCCTGCTGTAAGAGTTCTAAAATATCTTTGGATATATATGCAAAATACATATGCAGTAAAATTTTGTATACAGATTGAGCACACTTTTAGTATGTTATTAATGTAAATTATGTTCATCTGTACAGACAATGGGTGCATTCAAATACAAGCAAAGAATAAACATGAAACAATATCTCCTTTCTCCAAGAATAAATATACTTAAGAACACACTACAAGGTGAGGAAAAACTAAAGGTCCTTGAACAAAAGTATCAGTAACCTAATCTTGAATTCAAGCAAAGTTCAAGTGAAAAACTACATCTGCTATTGAGATGATGATTATTCAAATAACTGTTTCTTTGCAGCTCATGTGAAATTTGGCATACAAGCTTCAAAGTATTTTCTCTGCTAGAACAGATCAGATCTTTGACTGACCTAAAATCTAATCTTACATTTTTTACTTAGAGCAGCTTTCACATTGCAGTAGGATAAAGAAAAAACATCTTAGGTTAATTACTATTTTTGCAGTTCACTAATTTGAAATATAACCCTTTAAAAGGAGTTGTTCCTGTATAAAAGGATTTTTATCTGATTTAGCAAATTTATTCCAGGGAAGTATGAAACTGACTCCAAGAAGTCTCTTTGTTAGAAGAACCATTTTGGAATCTCCATCTGTACTGATTTTCCCTAAAGGCTCAGATATGCTCCTGGGAGAAAAAGAAGAAAGAAGGTCATTGGTAGACAAATTATATAAATTAAAAATAGGAACAGTGTTGTGCTGTATGGTTCTGTTACATTTTATGTATTCTCTTTATCTGCCTCTATTATTACTCTCCAAATGAGTATAGCCCAAATCAATAGTTATAGAATTACATTCCTTGAATATAAAGCTAAACCCAATTAGAATTGATTTCATTCTCTTTTCAAAAAATAAAAATAAAAAAAAGGTATCATGCAGAGATCTATATAGCCAGAATCCACAGTATTGATTTTAGCTGTTATTGTTACAGTTGGTTTCTGAAGCCTGAAACAGGACAACTATCAAGACATGTCACATTTATTTGCAAGTGAATAAAAAAAGTCCCCAAATGAAAAAAGCTTAGGGGGAAAAAAAAAAAAAAAGAACTGCGGAGCTGTGCACTGACAATGATACACTATCAGCTTACTCAGAGAAGTTACAGTGGGAATACACACATTGAATTATACATTACACGAATGCACTGATTTATTGTGGTAATAACATCCACCTCATTAAAAGATTCTGCTTTGCTGCAGTTGGAGGGCTACATATTGTTTACTGCTATAAATTAATGGCAGTGCACAGAAGACTGTAGAGCCCTTCTAACAATAGATCTGTAATGACAGTGCTGTATATCACAGCTTCCCCAGCAGCTTCATAATAAAATGGAGACAATGTATTGGGCTAATACATTCTACCAGGCAGGCCCATATTTTTCTGACAACTGCTTCTAAGGATGAGGTGATTCTACTGTGTCACACTGCACTGGGCACAGTTAACTACAGAATAAAGCAAAAAAAAAAAAAAAAAAAAAAAAAAAAAGAAATTAATTGAAATTTCTCAGTTATTTCATATCGCAGAATTAACAGGGAATCATAATTACATACTGTATTTCCTCCCCTGTGGGTAAGTGCCAAGGGAAAAAGAGGAACTCCAAACTAAGCTGTGCTAGATGTAGCTGTGAGACCACAAATTTACACTACTCAACACAGCTTCTCTATAGCTGCAGACCTCTAAGGAAGACTGAGCTGAAAAGCTTTCATCTCCTGAAATTCCAGAATGTATTTTATTTGCAGCACCTCTTTTCCCAGAGGAAAATTAGGTATTAGTTCACCAATAAAAAAATGTTTATTTAGATGGAGAGGGAAAAATGAAAAAGTAGAGAGAGAAAAATTCTAATGAGCAAAAAACAATGGATGAGATTCCAGGAGTAAAAATGAAGAAAGAAATCACTCATGGCTGCTAAGTTTTCAAATCATATTGAAAAATCAATGATGTGTGTGGTTTTCAAGTCATTGTTCCTTCAAAAAGAGAATCCAAACTGGGGCAAGAATTGGGGTAAGGCAGTTTCTGTTTTCACTTTTTCCAAGGCACGATCACCTGTTTTTTGGCCCAAAGTGGTTGTTGTAACAACACGTGCTACAATTATGAAAGTTACAAGCCATTCTTAAAACAAAACAACTCATTTGATATTATTTTTTCAAGTACTCTCAAATATAGGAATACCTCAAAATAAACAACTTCACATTTTTACCAAGAACTAAATATAGTAAATCTCAGTCTTTGAACCAAGCTTGCTTGCTTCCTTTGAAACATAACAAAGAAAAATGGTTTGCTGAAAAATAAGTGAGAAAACACACTGACTCTTATCATCTACTGCTGTCAAATATGTCCAGACACTACAGTGTACAGTTTTATTTGTTAGTTCTTACTCTGTGCCAGACATTGAACAGTAACCCATCTTGCCTCTGTTTCCAGAAGAGGCCCTGTTGCATCCAATAGAAGAAAGCAGAATGTTCACTGCTCCTCTTTAGAGGGCAGAATCTCTCCTGGACTCAAATACTTGAATGACTCACATTCAAGTATGTAAGTATTTTGAAAAAATTGCTAATGGTCTTAAATAAACAGACTGGGGTCTTACAAAGAAAGAATTACAATATGATTATCTATAGTTCGACATTTAAGAAGAGGCACTTTTTATTCAAGAGGGAAAAAAAGAAAAGTTGATTTTCCTTGTGATTTCTTACACTGTTTTCTTATCCACATACAACCAGGTATTTGTATTTCTGTGAATACCATTATCTGTATTACGGAATCATGTTTGGTAGCATCCTTGCCAAGTATGATGTTTGTTTCCCATACATCTTATTTTCAAGATAACTATCTGGTTTTCATTACTGATACTTTTCATATTGGGCCTAAAGGACATGGGGGACCCTTAGGTCATCTCATGTAGCCTTGAGGTTGTGTGACAAGAGGTTAAATGCCTTTGCATTACATGATTTTGAGCCCAACTATTTAAACTTGATTACAGCACGAGCTGTATCTGGCCAACTTGCTTTCCAGAAAGACATCTGACTCCTGAGTACATGGACAATCTGCTACTTTTCTTGGAAGCTTTTTCTTCTGATAATTCTTACCCTCATTCTAAAAAATATATCTATTTCAGTTTGGTTATGAATTTACTGGTGTGTTATCAAAGAGATCTTATTAAGCTTCTCTCTGACACATCACAGAGTCTCTACTTACCCAGTATATTCTGAATATAAAGATACTTACAGACTATAATTAGACTTCCTAATAAACATAAGAAATTGAGCTCTTCAGGTCTTCCATTTTGAGGCATTTCTTCCACCCCTAAGATTTCTCTGCTGCTTGCCCACCTATCAATGTATTCTGACATTCGGAGAACTGACACATGTTCAGTGTTCCAGTGTTAGTTTTCTCACCTCCATAAACACGCCAAGTGCTGGAATCCCTGCTGCACTCAAACCTTGTTTAGTTACTTTATGTATCACCAACACAAAATTAACTCCCTGAACTAGCCAATACTTGTATTATTGGCAGTGGGACGTCCTGATCACTGAGTAAAACTTCTTTTTCCCAAACAGAGATACAGAGACAAGATGCAAGGGTTTAACTAGACCCAAAACTTTATTCACTTAGGTCAACTGGGAAATATATGGGAATAAACTAATCTAGTGCAGATCATTACTCTCTCACCTGTCATTTTTGGGTTTGAGAAGAGTCAAAAAATGCTACTCCCCTCTCTCAACCTATTGTCACTCACTGCTGGGCCTCACCATTCTTCCTTCACACAACTGGCTACAGTTTTCTTAAAAATTAGGTCCCATCTTCTTTAGAGGGCATCTTACCTTTAATGCATATCTAACTCAAATTTGTTAAGGAACTGTATCCCAAAGAAAACAACAAACACAATTATCTGCTGAACTGTTTGAACTGCCCTCACTGATCACCCAAAGTGCCCTTGAGCTGTAAGATTTAAAAAATGAAAACAATTTATCAAGGAGAAAAACAGTCCTTACCAATTCATTCACAAAAAAACCACCGGTTTCACAGCAGATGCCCCCCAAAACCTACATCAGCTAGGCTAGGAGGGGGAACTATGAATTTGGATGCCAAAATTTATCTGAAGCCAAGGGGAGAGACCTTGACAGAACCTTTTTATTCTTCCCCAGGAAGCATTTCAGTGATACACAGTAATTCTGAACTGATATGCTATTTTTTATTATTAATTTTAAATTGTATTTTAGCCACTTAACACAAACAGCTACTTGAATTTCATGTGCTTTCTTAGTGAAATAAGGAATCCCATGGTTGAACACCTTTGAATTGAAACTGCAATAATTAAGAATATTAGTGAGTGTAGTCTACCTGTTTTGATATAAACACATGATCACATTCTGCTCTAAAAATTTTTTTAAATACTTCAATTTCTAGTCTCAAGAAACTGAGAATTCAATAAAGGGTTGGAGTATGGGCAGAAAATAGTCTTGTGCATGCAAATTAAAAGTATTTGTACATATGGTTTATATTTCAGATGTTTTTAAGAGCATGCATATTCCTTTGAGACAGCAGGAACAGTGAGGAAAAACTGATCTAAAGATGTTCTAATAACTAGAATGTCTGAACATGTCAATATAAATAATACCTAATGGTGCAAAAGACAGAAGATTCCCAAAGTTCACATTTAAAAGATATGGGTCATAAGCTAATGTTAAGCAGAAAAAATGAATAAAAAAACCCTATTATGCAATATTAGTGATGTTTTAGCAATACATCAATGACAGGATTTGCCTCAGGTCACCTAAAATCTTGGAGGAATTTGAATTTAGAAGAAAAATCTCCATGCCTTTGTATTACTAACTATAGTATCAAATGCTACTCCAAGCACCTGTAGCAGATTGCAAAACAATGCACTGCTGAACTGCAAACTAATTTAGCACACACTAATGAAGCACAGTAAGGTTTAATAAATTGTTCAGCACAACTGAATGTGTCACACACTGCATACCTGAGGTATTATACCCTAATACTGCTGGGAAGCCAAACTGAAGACAGTTGTTATGTGTTGTACATTTCCAAGAGGTCAGGGAGAAAGGAAGCTGCAGGTCTCTGGGAATCATGAGGGAAATCCAGCTGCTTGCAGGCAGTGAGGAGGGTATGGCCTTACTTAGAAAATAACCCTGCCAGCCAGAAGCAAACATTTGCATGTACTCTCCATGACTTAACCTGCCAAGTGAAAGAAAACCCTGCACTGTTATTCACTTGCTAAAAAAACAAACAAAAAATCCTTTTGGATTTTGAGAAACAGGATTTTGAGAAACAGGATTAAGTGAGAAGCCACACACATTTGAGTCATAGCAGAAGATGAAAACATTCTCTGTCTGCCTTCCTTTCACAGACCATGTTCCTCTGCCAACACATCACACCACAGAAAACAGCAGCCATTGTACCTAACAGCAGATCCACTTAAGACAATCAGAACTAAAAACGTAACCCTTTTTGTTTGTACTAGGAGCACAGGACCTCAAGCCAAAAGCTGATACAAATTTGCATTTTATGCAGGTTTCTGTCAAGGCACACAAAATATATGTTATTCTGTATCATATGTAAGCCTGAGAAAAAGAGCAGCAGAAGGCTAGAAAGGGAATGTATAAGTAGTTTTTTATTGTAATCTGTACTGTTTCATAAAACTATTCCAATCAGATTATATCAATCCTGAATATAAGTAGTCAGCTAAGAGCCCATCAATGTATCTTGTTTCACACACGCATTGCTTTGCTCCTAACATGAATTCATCCATCATCTTATTCCCTATTTCATAAGGTTAGTCAGCCATCACCTTCAATACCATCAACAGATGAGCACTGTCAGAAAGTTTTATCAGCTCCCTTTTGACGCTCTTTTTTGGATTAGCATCCATGCTGAACAGTATAAAGTACCAAACAGACTTCTGGAATGTCAGTGACCAGCCCACTTTGGAAATTAACCTTGTGTTTCTGATTCTGATGCAGCTTCAAGTGACTGGCTGGATATGATATGTAAATTATTTTAATTAATCTTGTTAAACTATTCACCTCAAGCTTTTAGGATCATATCATCTTTGCTTAGTAATCTTTTCTTTATTGATTTCCCTCATTTGATCTACATTTTTATATGTTGATGTTTGAGTTTTAGAAAGATCATCTGATGTGTACATCAAAGTAAGTCCACAGCCTGAGAACCACCATAAACTGCTCCTTAAACAAAGATTTTTATTTTTCCTTTATCTCATTTTCTGACCACTATTTTTAAACCTGGATTGTTGTTTGACCCCAAGAGGCCTCCTGCTACTAGGAGTTTGACCAACTCAGTTTTAGACAGCTCCAGTTAGGTGAGGAAAATCCCATATTCATTTCCCATATCAGTGCAATCTTCAACTTAACTACCATCATGCTTGTTCAGAAATGTGAGTTACACAGATGTGTGCTGTAGCAATCCATAATCTGCTGAGTACAAATGTATGACTATAAAAAGGAAGAGACACTGTATCAAGAGAATAACATTCACTTTATATTAGGAAGACAGAAAACACACATTTAATATGCCTATGGCCCAAGACATGTGTGTGAAATTACTTTACTTTGATTTCTAGCAAATTTTATGACCAGACACGTGCCCTACGGTTTCTTGTGATCGTTTGTGATCATTTAAAAAACTGATCTATCAGCTCATTTCCAATTAGAAGATGACATATGTTCAGGGCACCTAAAACTGAAACAAGAGCAAGATGGACAATAACAGCAGATGCAAACTTAGAACATCATTTTGAACATCCACGGTTAATTTTGAGCTATGGTTTTTCGTATCTTTGAGAATTTCTACATTCCAAACAATACACTTCCTTGAGGCAAAGCAAAATTAAGATGATTAGGCTTATTACCAAAATTATTCTTTTTGATCCTGTAAACTTGGCTTTTGCCCTAATACCTCAATAAATTAAAAAAACCCCTAAAATTTCTAAAAAAGATTGCTTGAAGATAGCCAAGTGATCCTAGAAACTGATATATGCATCTGATGTACAAATAGTATGCCTCTTGTGACTTCAAAAAATAAGCCTCTAGTGGGAAGAGAAGAGAAGAGAACATGAAAGAGAAAGTAAGAATGGCAATGAGATGCATTCTATCATCCTCGTCATGTTCTTTGGAGGTGTTGTGACACAGAGAACAACCAGCTAAAGACAAGAAAAAAATCCAAAGGTGATGCTATAAAAGGATGGTTATGACACTGTCATAGAGCAACATAAATTACCAGAACTTTTTTTTTTAAAAGTAGGATTTTAAAAAGAGTAGGATTTCAGACAGTATGTTTTGATAAATCATCTCAGAGATACATTTTGGTCAAGCTTCAGCCTCACCTGGTCTCCACAGGAGTTGTGGAGAAACAAACCACTATGGAAATCACATGTTTGTTACAAAATATATGGAAATCATGTTTATTATAAAAAAGGTCCTGAGATAGATGCTGCATGAAGCTCAAATCAACATATCAACTCAAAAATCTTTGTCCTTAAAGCGAAAGAAGAAATTGATAGTAAAATCCAAACAGTTGAGCCTCTCTAAGGACCATGTCTAAGCCGGCCTTAACAATCCAACAGCTACTTAACTTAAACAAATCGGTCTTCCTCGGAGCTGTGTCCCTGCCTTTTTCCCCGAAATAGTCTCGGGATGTCCCTGTCCGTGGTGCTGAACCCCAGGCGCCGAAGCTGGTAGGGACGAGGCTCTCTTTTGGAGAATCCCTGACCGTGGTGCTGCAGACAAGGGCTGGGGACGGAGGAACGGAGGGACAGAGAGACAGAGAGACAGAGAGACAGAGAGACAGAGAGACAGAGAGACAGAGGGCTGTGGCACACCAGCCACAGACCCGTGGGGCCCTTTGCAGCTTTATCTCCCAATTTTGGCAAGTGTGCTTCCGGAAATGATACAACACATTGGCTCAGCTGTCAGAAAGGATAATTGACCCATTTTATTGCTCATCCATGACAGCATCTGTCTGAGTGTCACCAGCATTTGAGAGCCTCACAAAATCACTTTTCCCCATTTAGAACTGGGACAAAATGACGTTATTAAGTCAAAACTTCCATGGGAATATAACAGACTACTCAACACTTTAGCTTGTACTGTTTCTAATTACAAAACAGATTATTCAATCTAAACAAAGAAAGCCCATAACAGTCCTAAAGTTCTAGCACTGTCAAGAGATGTGAACTTGATGATCTTGCACAGCTTCCTTCAAAGAGGGTCTTTACAATTCTCTTCCCACCTTCCCTTTTCAGCTCTGTGTGTATTAAAGAAACCAGATCAGGCAACAAGGGTCTTTGTTCTCCCAGGTAGACTTTGCTCTTTTATGGTTTCCTAAATGGAACCATCACAAGAAAGGTTCTGCTCAAAGTACTTCCTGTTTGTGTGCATCCCTTCTCCTAAAAGTTTCTCCCAACGTGGTTATGTCAAATGTTTAGGTCTGTCAACCTACACGTTAGAGAGGATGGAGTGCTCCTCTCCTCCAAGAAGCAACTTCTGTTTCACAAAAAAAAGCATGAAAACTTGTTATCTGAAAATGGAGAGCATCTGATAAATACACCTTATACTAAAAATATCAAAATCCATAACAGAATATAAAATGAATAATGGAAAATGTGTCTCCTTTTCAGTTATCAGTGATATCCCAGGTATCATTCAGGCTGGCCTTAATGCCTCTAACATTGTTTCTTGAGATATCCAAAATTCTAGAAAATATAATGGACCTTCTCATAAGTACCACGGATTCTGATACAAAGCTTGAAATATTTTATGTCCTGTTTTAAGCAGGCATTCACATGATGCGCCCTGAAAGGAAGAATATTTGTACCTTCCTTCTGAGGTTACCCTGTCTAACTTTGGAATACTTTTTAACTAAGTGATATCTTCTGTCACTGATACAGATGACAAATTTCCTACCTGAAATATCAGTGACAAGGTAGCCAGGACAGGTGCTGAGCCCAGCAATGCCAAGCTTCAAAAGTGTTAGTGCCTAAATTCCAGATGTAATTGCCTATCAAAGCAAGTCACTGTCATTGCACCCACTCCTGTTATTTCTCACACTGTTCCTCTCATCCCCCTTTAATGTCCAATTTTTGAACACGCTTTATATGCTTAGAAGGACACTGAGTCCTGGTGAGTTTATCAGTCTTAACTGCACTCCTTTTGTGTCAGAGCATGAGCTGAATAAAATTTAATTTACATTTCCTATGTGAAAGCACAGGTTCACAGAGTATCTGTACAGGTTTAATGTCCCTCTGGCCAAAAAGATTTCTTTTAAAACTTTGCAAAACTCTAATAGGTTCACATCCAACCATTTCTTAGTTTCCATCTCTTTGCCAAGAGGCAAATAACTAAGCAAATTTCATGCCCGTCCCACTCTGCTTCCACACAAGGAAAAATATGAAGCACAAGTTTTATACGCAGTGAATTTGTGCTCCGGAAAAGGGCACCCTGCAACAGAATTCAGGCTGGCATGCTGAAGAACACCCAACAGTAAAGTTGACATCAGAACAACATAACCACTCTAACTTTTCATAGTAAAAAAAATCTATTACTTCTCTTCTGTCAAAGTGTATTTTATATTAGTGGCTCCCACATACCAATTAAACATCTCACTTCACTGAAGCTGAGAGCTATTTGTTGTTTTTGTACACTTGACTGGAAAAGAAGTCATTACATACATAACAGCCCCTATAAAATTGATGATGATTTAGCAAATATTGCATAGAATAGATAAAAATATGAATAAAAATATTATTACGTACACATGTAGCTATAGTGCAGAGAAAAGAAGATTTAAGAGTAGCATAAATTTCTTCTTCCAGTAGTGTCAGTTTATGATCTCACAGAAATGTTGTGCCTTACGAAAGGAAAATTATCAACAGCTCCTTGCATATGGCAAGGACAAAAAGTAACCAACTTTTGAGAGTATAAAATCATGCTTCCATATCTCAGTATTTGCCACGTATTTTTACTTCTATTTTCTTTCCTTACCCAAGTTGAGAAACACAATGCAATTTATTGCTTCCACTGAATAAGGAAAAGAATGTGCTTATGAATAACATAAGTAATGCAGAAAAAGCCTCATGTTCTGGTGGGAAACTGTGCCTGTTGTATAAATAAAATATATACCGCTATAAATATAATATGTAATACTCTTTCCAAGCCATAGTCACCTCTTCAGGAATAAACACTTGAGTCAAAGCAGGGTAACAGGCTGGCAGTGCACTCCTGGCATTTGTCAGGAGCATTCGTCAGGCTGACAGTAATATTAACCACAATCCATTTCAGTTGCTTTGGTTTATCATTGTGTGACTGATGTTCAAAACAGTGCCCTAAGAAGCTGCTTAAATAAAGTGTTGGTTTAACCTACACTCTGCAGTTCTTTAAATCTGTACTAACTGTGGACTTTAGCTGACACATTAAAAAAACTGTTACTTAGAGATGACACGTAACTTGCACTTTCTGAAGAATTTTTAAAAAGTAAATTCTTCATTGTCTTAGGCACCAAAAAACCAAAAATATTGACCTGACTTCCTTTCTGCCCAATCAAAATCAAAGTTTTCCTTTTCCTTGCACAGTGGGAGCACTAAACTGTGATGAGTTTCTGGGCATGCATAAGGAAAGGAAATAAATGACTGTTAAAACCATTTAGACATTGAAGTGAAATATCTTTGAATATTTTAAAAACCTTTAGCACTGCAAAAGCATAGACATGCTACAATACCTAATTAGCGTGTGTTGGAAGCGTTATCCCCAAGATAACAGTGCTACAATGAAAATATCACAATGTGCATGACATCCACAAATTTTCATAGCAGATATTAGCAAGGTCTTCCAGATACTTGTCACAAATTTGTCTTCTGACACAAAGTTTAACATTTAGACTACATGGAGTTGAAACCGCTAGAAATGCCAAAAGAGTACCCAAAACCTGAACTACTTTACTTGAAACAGGTATGGCATAAAGACTCTCACTGTATATATATATGCAATAATTATTTGCTGTTCAAAGTTCCCAGTTTTCAAGCAAATGCTTGAGAAGGTTGAATATAGAGATGCAACCTAAGTAATGTCCTCGCTCAACAACAGCAATGGAAAGATTCCCTCAGAACTGAGGGCACACTTTAGTAATCCTCCTCAAAGACTACTTCCATGAACAGAGAAATCCATATAACCAGTCAATGTTCATAAAAAACCACATAGAGATAGAGCAGGTTTGCTATCCAATCTCTCAAATGGATGTAAGTGCAGTACCTAACTTAAAATGAGGAAAAGATGCTCTATTTCAGGGAGGAAGAAAGACCAGGACTACAGTGCGGATTGAATTGACTCGTTACAAATGAAAATACAATTGAAAGGAGACCCCTCAGAAGTACAGCACCTGGAGAATCTTCTTCCTTGTCTTGAATTATTTCAGCAATGACATGTTATATGCAGAAGTGTCATTTAACAAAATTTAATGGAAAATGAGGTCGCAAAAATCATGTCGTGACCCAGGAATTTATTAATGATTAGTACACTTAATTTATGTCCTAACTCGAGCTACACAGGGCTGATGTTACTTGCAAGTTTTCAGTGTTCATTTAAGTGCAATTCACAAGAGTTCTCTAGGCTGGTGATAGGTATTTTTAGCTGTAAAATACCTTTAGATACTTTCTGGCCTGGAGATTATTAAAAAACATTTATTAGATACCACAAGAAAAAATTATTTTAAAATAAATAACTGTTTACCTTTTACAGATTTGTTAAAATATAAAATATGTGCAGGTTTACCCATGAATATGGATCTGTGTCAGCCAGACATTCTAATAAACCTTAGAGTTAATGACTTAGTCAAATGAAGTAACACTATTAGGAAATATTACAACAACAGTACCTCAGAATCTCTGACTTGGACTTAAAAACATTATTCCTTTATGTACATATACACATACAAAAGGTATGGTATAGTCTTCAAATATATATACACATTCAAATATATATACACATATATACTTGTATATTTATTTGCTGACTATACAGTACTTTTATAAGGTTAAAACACTAAATCACCAATAAAACAAATTGCTGGAGATTTTCACAGACTTGTGTTTAGCTTAACCAATTGCAAACTGAAAGCAAAAACTTTTAAAGCTGCCATACTGCCACTGGGGATTTTTTTACTAGCAAATTACCAATTTCTATGAGACTTAAAAAAAAACTAAAAAGCTATAAAAAAACTAAAATTCTGTCCTTACCTTTTCTACTAATTAGCTACATTGCTCCACGTGCCAATCATTTCCCATAAAAGCTACCTTTTAGGAAAAGATACTGCTTGCGGATCAGTGCACCCAGTCTTTGTAGAGAAAATGAGAGATGCTTCTACTTTGTAAAATGAAATAGTCCTTTCTGGGAAAGCATTGCAAGAGAATAATCACATTCTATAAACAGGCTGTATATCGAACCTGCCAATGGTGGGGGGACTGCTGAAAAAACCCACAAGGCTGTTCTGCCAGAAAGGAATTGTTTGGAAAAGTTGTTCAAACCTGCCAATGTCAGTCTGACAAAGGACAGTTGCATTACTCCAGCATACCTGAAGGCACACACAGAGGAAGTGATAAAATAATGTTTCTGCTCACTGGGATATGGGTAGTGATTTAAAAGTACCCAAAATATAATGGTAGCACAGGGTTTGCTACTAAAAAAAAAAGAGTTCTCATCAGAAAAATAAAACCAACCAAACAGAAAAAGGCTAATTTTTAATCTTTAACAGCCTCAGCATTCCTAACTTCATTAAAATTTGAAATGAAATGTAATGTCTATGTTCCAACTAAGAGCACCTTCCAATAACAATTAAGTTGATACAATCAGAAGCAATAAGAATACATTAATAATTCATTTTTACACAATCTGATCCTTATTATCAGTACACACACATAGAAATGAACCACTGTTAATGGTCATGCATTTAACAATAATGTATTAAACACAGCAGAAAATGTTTACAAGACTGCAAGCTACTGTGATAAAAATATAAAGGTATATTTGATGACAAATACCTTTGACAAATCCCTGAAGTTGCTAGGAAGTGTAAGGTCCAACTCCTCTGACTCATAGTTGGTGATAACCCAAGGGAAGATGGGGTACTGATTCAAATCATTGTAAGTTCGACCTGACAAGCAACAAAAAAACCCACTGTGAATAAAGAGTGATATTTAACTGAAATAGCAATCTCTAAAGATACAACAATATAACTTTATGAGCTGTTCAAAAGAACTGCAGTTTATTTCAGATCTTTTATCATTTCAGTATTCTACTTTGCTTTATTGAAAGGATAATGGAAAAGTTGACAATTTGCTAGTATTTAATCTAAAACATTTCAGCCCATTTCACTTTAATTGTAAACTCTTTTGCATACAGTAAGATTGACAGTTCAATTCACTCATTTCCCATGCATTTCTCCTTTCCTTGTTTATGCCATCTTGTCTTCTTTTTCTTTAAGGTGAAACATTTCAAAAAATGGAGGGTCACCAATTTTTGTTGATACTAAAAAATTAAAGCATTCTTTTTACATACTGTATTAAATACTTTATGTGAAAGAAGAATGAAGCAGCTCAGGAATTTAGACTAAAGAATTTTTCAATTAATAACTGTTTCATCTAGAGAATTCACTTTGAGGAGAATTTTTCCTTGCCCATTGTCCACCTATGGATATGCCAATATATCCATATTCCATATACCAGGACAGAAAATTCGGTCTGGATACAGGTTCCTGTGTACACCTTCATGCATCTAAGATGGAAATAATGTACTTCTTCCAGTAAAAGCAAAATATTCAATTAGAATAAACACGTATCATACACACATATACACCACAGAGCCTGGTTTCTAAGTTTAAAATGCACCATTTTTACATGGATCCTGTCTCTTTTTATTATATTGTTGCAGAGGCTCATTCATTCATATCATCTTCAATCAGCATGTTCTTGAGATTTTGTTCAGCCTGGTCTTTAAAGTCTCCAAGGAGAGGTTTTAACCTCTTCCCCAGGAATATTATTTTACAATCCAATCTGTAAGGTTGTCAGAAAACATTTTCTAGATCTCCATCAAAGTTTTTCTCCTTCCAGTTTTCTTACACCACTCAGTATTTTTCCATCTTTGTTTGCCGAATTTTTAAATGGTAGAGTCAGTCTTTTTCCCTAATCAGTTGGCTGTGTTGCACACTATCTCTTATTGAGGATTAAGGCTACTTACATGACACTGGGATAACTATCTTTCTTTTAACTCCTTATCATGGGCAACTCAACTTTCCCTCTTTCCATAATGTTATCCTTCTGCTTCTTTTAACCTCAAACACCAAGAAGATAAGAATTCAATTTATTATTTCAATTTTATATTAAAGCTGAAAAGGGTCATTCATTAGAGCCACAGACAACAGTGTCATGATGTGCCTCATTCAGCTTTGGCACTAATGAGGCAAGCAGATCGACCCCTACTTTTAGAAATCTGCCAGCATCCTGGCACCTCTGACTTGATGACTGATTACAGGCACCACCAAAACTGACCATTTGTATAAAACGCAATTAGTGCAAGCACAGGCATTTGTTGTATCAATCGTGTTAGCAAGAGCCAAGCCTGAAAGGGAATTAACAGACCTTTCACCACTGTCAATATCACAGAAAAGAGCTGAAAATTGAGAAATTTTCTAAGTTGCTCAGAGGACAGAGTAAGTTGGAAAATAAAAGGGTTGTCATGAGACCCAACAACCAGCCTCCATTTAGTAAACTGAAGCCCATCTGGTTAGGAGCTGATGGGGTAAGATGGGTTAAACGAAATACAGGTTAGCATTTACAGAATGAGTGGTTAGGACAAAAATACATGGATACAAATTAGGGTTGGGTTTGGATTAATGGTGTCCTAGAACAGCAGCACTGGCAATCCAGGCACTGCACTCTTTTTTAAGACCAACCATGCATCCTGTAACAGTAGCATTTATTGGCTCCAGGAATACCCTGCTGCCTAGCTGAGATTTCCCAGCCCTACAGAGAACTTGTTGCATCTGTGATATTTAGAGGGGACAGTACTTATGAAAATTAAAACTTAGAACACTAAAGATAAAGAAGTTCCTATTTCTGAGACTTTCCTAAATAGTAGACAGTCTATATAGTTCCTGTCCTCCCACAACAGTCATGATATTCTGATTTAAAGTGCAGCTCAGTACAGCATTATGAATACCTCTCTAGTCTTACATAAACATAAATACAATTACAAATAAAGATTATTTCGGAGGACTTTTGTGAAGTTTTTCAGGGCAAAATCATACACAGAAAAAATTACTCATTAAAAGGCCAAAATCTAGTTGTGCCCCATAGCTGTTGAGACTGTGCCATGACTAACTCCTTTTCTGTGTAATTACAGTAATTTGGATGTGCAGTAATTAACAATACCTGCTATAGTGTTTAGAAACATCAGGTATTCAAAGTTGGAAATCTCTCGGTGCTGCCATCGCTGGGTCATATTGGAAGCTTTGAAGATCTGTCGTGGACTAGCCAAAGAAATGCGTCTGAAAACAAAGAAAATTGGAAAAAAATAATGAGAAAACCTGGTGGGTCTTCCTGTTTTACATATCTGAATTTTAGTGGCAGTAGTACATATTCTTTCTACTAGGTCTATGCTAGATTTCTCTGGAGATCAAACTGCCACTTGGATACTTGAAGTTCATTTTTAAAGTTTTATAATCTAATAAGAATAAAGGAATTAAAGCATCTGACAGCTGGGTATGTCAAGATTTGAAAAATTTCCAACAGAAACCTTTACAGCTGTGCAAATTCAGCTGCTCCATGACGGCTTGATGTATTACAGAAATATGTTACTGGAGATTTAGAGAGATGGAATATCATTAAATAAGAAAATTACAATACTTTTAGAATTTCACATAAGAATAAAGTCATCTTTTAGGAGAGGTTTTTTTAAATCCCTCAAGAACAAAGGAAAACAATGATAAGATGATAGAATTTCATTATGAAGCCCATCCTCTGGAGATTTAAATTCTGGGCAGTGTTGGGGAGTTAGTCATAAATAACTCAAACTTTTAGAATTTGATGCCAGATTTCCTAATGTTTGTGAAAGAAGACTGTAGAGTCATTCCTTGGAGTGATAAATCAAACAGACGAGAGTTTATCATAAAATTCCCAAGACTGTTTTGTTCATAACAAAAACATCTGTAAATACCAAACCCACATCACTTAAGAGAAAAAAAAAATATCTATATATAGTTTTAGTTAACAAATTTTTACAGGTACTGGTAAACAATTCAAGAAAACTGTCACAGATTTCTTCTTTTAATAACCTCCATTATGTTGCAACCAAACTGATCAGTACAAATGGATGTGAAATACTGAGCAATTGTGTCTTCAATGTATCTTTAAAATTTTTCATACATAATTTGTTTCTGTAAATAAAAATCCTGATGTTCTTACAAAGTGCCTATAATTGCAATCCAAGAGATTTTTTTTTTCCTGGACTGGATTAAAAAAAAAACCACCTACAAAACACAACAGAAAACATCCCAAACTGTTTTAATCCCATTCCTATGTACAGAAGTCTATTGAAAATAAAAATTTAAAGTAACAATCAAGATACTCCCTAAGGGTTTCCTGCTCCATGTTCTGTAAACTATGTGGGCAGGTTTGATGAAAAATAAAGAACTCTTAGAATTGACAGATAAAATTAATTCAAATTCTAAAATACCTGGTCTGGGGTAGTCCAAAGATGGTACCAATACCAACCCGAGGTAGACAGTTAACCACTTTCTTCACTGTTGCTTGGTCAGGGAAGTTGAACATGACTCCCACTGTGAATACAAGAGTTGAAATACAGCATGATTTTACACATTTTAGGCTTTCTTGACCAATACAATGCAACCGTAAGTTCAGGTGTTCAACAGATTAGCCAAGTTTCTTTCAGGTTGCTGTAGATATATTTTTTTTTAATTTCCAGAACTCCTTTTGTATATCACTAACAGGAATTTCAACAGAAGTTGTCACTCCAACAAATCTTACAAGGTCTACATTTGTTTTCCTTTATGAATAGAAATTAAACCTATATGCACAGATTGACTATCAAGAACTAATCTTAAAAAGTATGTATTTACTGGTTCACACATTTACTAATTTACTTTCTAGATATTTTCTAACATAGTCTTCAAAATGCTACCTTCATATTTTGTCTGAAATATGTGAAATTACGAAACAGCAACCTAAAAATCGAGCTAACAATCTAATTATGGTATCACCAGTGGCCACTGATGACTTCAGAGAGTACAAGTGTTTATGCATATGATTAGTATTTTGTTGGACAATATCATTACCAAAACAACGTTTTGCATTTTAAATAAAGCATGAAGGCATAGTCACTGGTCTAATCCAGTAGTGAAATTCTTTCATTCTGTTGTTCTTGGTGTGTCCAGCTAACAACTATCAACCCTCCAAGGAGAAACAAAAAATCCTGCATGCATAACAGATCAGAGGTAGGAATGCCTTAAGCAGGAGTCCCCAAAGAATGCCAAATAAACGTGGATATAAATGAAAGTGAGGCATTGATAATGCACAGTTTTCATGCTTGATCATAATTTCTCATTGAAACAAAAAATTGTAAGTAGAAACCAAACTGCAAAAACGTACTGACTTAAATAATGAGACAATTAACCCAAGCCCTTCTTCTACCTACACAAATCCATGACTAAACATCAAAAATGCACATGTCCCCACATCCACACTCGTCATTTCTTTAGGCTCACCGTACCTCTATTTGCCATGAATATCTCCAGTGCTGTATTTTGCAAAAGGTAACGTCGGGAAAAAATAGATCGAATCTCTGAGAAGAGCCATTTTCCATGGAGCCCTTCTGTATATGCCAGAATCTAGGAGAAACAGACAGAGAGGATGTTTTAAGTATCTTTGCTGGATACGTAATACCTTGCAAAAGAGAAACTCCTTAACCCACAAACATGGATTCTACCAATTATGTGCAAAACCTGCAGTAAAATTAAAATATGCTCGAACTTCAAATCATGCTATGAATCTCTAATGCATTTTTTGCACTCCCAAATTCAACTACTCATGTCAAATGTTTTAAAAATTTGCTTGCATTTTTTCCCTTTAAAGACAACTGTCTTATTTTCCTTAACAGTTTCAGAGTTTCAAAAACATTTTTAAACGTTTAGCACTTCAGCAAAGCATAAAACCATATTCTGAAATGTATTTCTAGTAGCATTTAGATGTATCTGCACTCCCTTCAGCCTTGTAATAACAGGCCTGTAACAAATAAGCAAGGAAAAAATGTCTTTAAAGAAAAAAAATGTTCCTTAGGTTTATCATTAAGGCAGCATTCATTAATTCTGGAACTAGAAAGGTTGGCTGTATAAGAGGTTAAGTATCATTTTGTCAGCTAAGGTTAAACACAAACCTGCAAATGAACTCAGCATAATCTCTCTGTGGAGTAAGCGGTTGTCAAAATAACTTGTTACAATTCCTGTCATCCCATCTGACAGACACAGATGCTTAGTCTGCCTTCACAATTCAAACTAATCCCATTTTCAGTCCTCAGCCACTTTGTTTCTTTGTTGCTTCACTTTTTCCTTTTCGTTTCAAAGCTTAATTACGTAACTGTTAAGGGACAGAGAAACTGGACACTTCTCTGCCTCAGATTAACAAACCACAGGAGGAGGAAAATCTGAGATTTGTCAATTTTTGCAAACACAAAAGCACTTAATAGAAACCCATCACATAAAAGGAGGCTCAGATGCATTCCTTGTTAACATCACTCTTACCACAACTTCACTTGAGCAATATACTGTGTATAAAAAAGAAAAAGTGAAATTCAAGCCCTTAACGTAACAAAGACTGTTAATGAAACCAATCATTTACAGGTTTTTAACAAAGGAGGATTTTGCCTCACATGTAGCATATATTGAGAAATAAAACTGCATTTTTGTAGCACAGAGGGCAGATGCACCATTATAAAAGCACTACACAGTAAAGCATAAAATACTGTACCAGTTTTGTGAATTAAAAGCAAACAAGACTGGCAAACCAAAAACTGATAGCACAGATGAGAGCGTACAAAGCAAATCATCTCCCATACCTTCTTTCTTTTTACTTAATCCCTCATCTTCACCTCAATTCAAGTGCCACAGTCAACTTAGCTCCCAGCACACACACACACACACACACACACACACACAGAAAGAGAAGGAAAAAACTACATAATTATTCCAGTACAAAATTCCAGAAATGTAATGGAAGGACCAGAGATTATCAGTGGTTGATAAACATTTCTGGAACTGAGGAACCAACAGACTTGGGCCACGCTGACACTTCCCATAGCACATCCATAACCCATCCACACTACCTAGCAGATTTGTATAATTCTGTGGTGCTATTCAGAACCACTGTGCGTGGCTTTTGTCACATGCAGATAAATATCCTCTAAGAACACAACATCAAAAGAGGTAACAAAGGAGACAAAGTTGCAGTGCTCGTGCACAGAAATCTCTTAGTACTTTTCACTGGTATTCATCCATCTTATGATCTTGAAATTGGAGCTTATAATTGCAATGACTGATTTTTTGAGACAGACAGCACTGTGGTGACCTCCACTTTTCTGTAACAATTAAAACACAACAGCCTGTTTGTCACTATCGGTCTGTGCATGGCAAATTCAAACACTTACTATGTGGACTCTGTGAGTAAAATCAGCATGCTAAATCATTATTACTTTTACCCTGTGAAGTGAGCATTTTCTGCGAGAGTGGGAACCCTGCACAAGGCCCAGAGCTTGCTGCCTGCAACCTCCTCAAAACTGGAAGGAAAAGCACCAACTTGAAAAGAGCAGAGGTGGTTTGCATTGCGCACCTTGCAGAGCCGCGATGAAGTTACCGAATTCAGTGTGAGAGGATTTACAGCAGGAACTGGAACTGCGCTGCAGAAACACCACCAGCCACCACTGTAACCATTCCCTGAACCACTCATTAACAGAGCTCATCTGCAGACAGAAGCAGCTGAGGCCGGGCCGGGCAAGGCCTTCATTCCGGGCTGGAGCAGGGTCTGCCTGCTCCGCAGCCTCACTTCAAAGTCTCTGGAGTTCAATTAAAACTGGATTAGGTGGAAGCAGACCTTCTTTGGGACACTGTGCTCTCTGAAACTCCAGGCACACTGACAGCACCCTAGACAGAGGTCTAGCCCGCCAGTGAACCAGTTGCCATGGAAACTGCAGCATTGCCCCCGCTCCCGCTCATCACTCCACCTAGAGCAGATGAAAGGTCCAGAAGACAAACACATTTCTTTCATGTGCACTGCTAAGTATTCCTTATGAAAACCCAGCACAACCTTTTATTCCCTAGCAAATATTAATAGAAACTCCTAGTTGCAGAAACGGACTGGTTCTTCAAAATAAATTCAGCATTTTTATCCTGGCAAACTATTTGGTTTTTTTAAGTCACTGTTATCACTTCTGACATCAGAATTACAACTTTCAAAAACTATTTTTGCATTTGCCTTTTTTCACCCATAAGCCACACTACACAGACATTCAAATCAGATTTTAAGAGCAACTATCTTCTTCATACTACTGTACAATATTTCGAGGTTAAAACGAACTCACTTCTGCCTTTTGTCACCACCAGTTTTGGAACAACTTGTGGAGCAGAGACTAAGAGAGTGTAGAATCTAATTTAATCTACACAAATAGTACTGCCTTCCCCACATGAGAAATATTTACAGAATTTCAGTTGATTCAACACATCAGATTGAAGTTTAATCTACTGCACACTGCATTTGTTTCAAAAGACAGAGCACCTTACAGGAGAAAAGACAACTTATACCGTTTCCCATTTCATTTAAAAACACACAAACAAATGAGCCGATTGTAAAATTCTACAGTTCCAAAAATCTCATCAGACAAACTGTTCTGTAATCAGACTTTGGCAACACCAGATGAACAGACATCATGGCAACATTAGTAAAAATACAAAATTACTTTCACCTTTTCATGAAGTCCCTTCTTTTACTTCAAGTATTAGAAATGAAGGTCTAAACCTGTACCCAGCCCCTGTATTCATGCTGATGGCCCCGACAGTGCACAGCTGCAGGAAACTCCCCAAGAACTTAGTGAGTAAAGAACAGCCAGCTTTAAATTCTACTTGGAAGAGATTCTGAAATCAGAGTTGCATGAAAACTCAGGTAGCACAGTGCTGACCACAAATTAAGATCATATATAAGTAAGTCCTCTCCTCACAATTTACAGTCACATCTCAGCTAATTTCCCAACATTAAAATGTTCATTTACTCAGAAGCTACTCTGTCATTTTCCACTTTTTAATACAAATGCCCCACCCTACTTTTTCTTCGAAACCCTCCTTGAATGTTGATCATAAACAATGTCTATTGTAAAAGACTTCATGAAATAGTTAAAAAAACCCCATCACTACAGCTGCCTCCTGAATTAGAAAAGTAGTATTTTACTGAAGACTAAATGAACATTTTGCTTTACCTGTTAAGCAAGCCAATCAGCTATCATATATTTTATTTTAGAGAAAAGTACTATTGATCTTGAAAATGTGAATAGGCCAGAAGTAATTAAGTCTGCAAATGGGTTATAGAACTGAAACAGTAATTGAATAATTATATTACTTTAATATGCCAGCCAACTTAACTGCCATGAGTAAAATAAAAGCTAAATAGCTTATTTAAAAAGCTGATGCACATTCGTATAATTTTAAACAAGTTATAATGTAAGACAAAGAAAAAAAACCAACAAAGCACTGAATAAAAATATAGAGCATTTAATTTACATTCTAATTTGATTGTAGTTGAGACAAAATTTATAAATACATTCTAGCAGCATTCTGGGTCATTTGGCGTCATTTTTATTCAGGAAGGCAAAATTACAGCACTCAGAGGCTACAAAATCTGACCCTCCATTCACAAGAAACCTGTATTTCTACCTTAACCTCAGCCTTGCAACTGAAGATCCTTGGATTCTACTGTCCAGGTATTATTTAGTTCCTGGCTGCAGGATTCACAGTGAAAGGGTCTTACTCTGCTGTTTCTTTAAATACATCCAAGTACAACTGAACTAACAGGGAATTAGATCAGACTATTAATAATCTTAAATATCAACATGCTCTTCAATGAATCACAATTGTTCATCGGTTTATTTTAGATTTCTCAAAGAAACAACAAGTAAGATTTTAGCTTTAAATCTCAGATATTTACAAAATCAGCCACTGAAATCCATAGGCAAAGAGCAGCAGCCTCCCAACCAGTCCTCCCTGTGAGCATGCACAGTCTGTTACACAATCCTGTTCAGCATTTTCATGGGTGACAAACTCAATTAAACATATTCATTACTTTAATGTTCCACCAGACAGTTTTACCCAGCATAAAAAAATTAAATAAATAAATACTCTGTGACCTTTGTATTGATCAGAGCAAAATGGCTTATGGCTGGGTGTGGGTGGTGAAGGGATTGGGGAGGGGGGTGGTAAAGGACTCTTATGTTTTCTCTTCCAATTACTGAAGGAGATGATAAAACCACAGCAAATGATGTATCAGCTCATTTTATCTTATCGCTTTGGGGCTAGGTGACAATGAAGTTCATATTTCACTGGTTCCCATTGAAGATTGTGAAAATTACTTGCCCTTATGACCTGAAATTTCACTGGAAGACAGAAATTTCTCTTCTGCAAAGTAATGCAATTTTTCAGATGTCAACCTTTAGCCCAGCTTTAAAAATTAATTTCATTTATATTAACCAATGATATTGATATTTTCACAGAATGCTCTTTGATACATGAACCACCGACTAGCAAATTGATGTGCTCAAGAAGGATAGAATTATTTTATCTGAAGCTGCTGGGGACAGATAGATTTACCACAAACTGAAATTCCTATTTCACATCACGCTGTTTATATTAGCCTCAAACACCTTAAGGCCTCTGGACCAGTAAATAGTTTAATCTTTTGTTAGGATTTAGTTCCATTTGTATTCAGTTTTGAAATAATTTCTTCCTACACAATAAACAAATAAAAACACCACATGCTTGGAAATAATAAGAATAATAAGAATAAAGTCTGTCACAGACCACAGATGGCATGAAAAATACTTCCCACATTATTAAAATAGAGCAATGCACAATGATATAGTCTCCCTGTATCCTGCCACTTAAGCTATATTTCAGTGTGAAAAAAGCATGTAATGTAAATTTTCTGAAAGCAATCTTCTACTAACTACAGGTAACCTTCCTCCCGATTATCCCAATCTAACTTGGAAATAAAATTACTGGGGGAGCCTGTATTTCAGAACTTTTCTGATATGACTGTGTGGTTCTAAACACCTCACAGAGACTAATGAATCTGCACACAATGATAGCAAATTTAGTACCAACTATCTTCCTCCCTTCTACTGGATCTCATAAACAAAGTTTTTTCCTTCTTGATTAACCCTGCTGGCTCTTAGAGAGCAGGGGTTCATTACCACTATCAGAAAACATTTAATTAACCCAAAGAACAGGACCATCTGATTGCAAAAGACAGCTATGGAAGTTAAATTATGCAGCCTTAGATAGTGGAAGTTCAAAAAGAAGAAAATTGATATAGCTTTGGGTGGCTGTCCAGCCCTGCAAGGTTAAGGACATGAAGTTATAACTGGCTTTGGAAAATATGACAGCAGGCTTATTTACGATAAAAAGGAGCCAGAATTGCAGGAATTCACAGATTCTTGTAGGAGTTGACTGATATCTTGATTTAGTTACATTCTGATTTAAGAGTTAGTTGGATCTGCTCCTCAAGAGGTAGATACCAAAGGCTCATACAGATGTTTACAACACCTGGAGAAGGGCAACATTTTTTCCTCTATCAGGGTTACCTGTTTATGCTATTTGCTACAGCAGTGATGTTCATACATACCCAGACTTCATACACCTGCTATGTAAAATGATGCAGACAACAAATCATAACCAAGAATCTTTCAATCATTTAGAAATAACTCAGAATAGTCTTTGTGGACTGCATTAAATCATACAACTTCATGATTTCATGTGTCAATGAATTCCACCAGTTTAACAGACACAGTGCAAATACTAAAAAAGCTTGTTTTGATTTCATTTTGTATACATTGAAAAAATGACATTACCTGCAAAAGCTCAAGAAGAGAGCTTAAGCATCAGTGAGCAGAATTCCATGAAATGATTTCTCACTGTGTAGAAGCTGTCAAAAGAAGCTGATGATATTAAATAGTGCAATTTGCATTAAAAAATGCTGAAATAAAGTATTAGTATTAAGACTTGGTAATAATGAATGATGCAGTGGTGGATTCTATGATCATTACTCTGTGTAAGACAGAATTTTGGAAAACTAGGTAGGGAAACTCCATTTGCCATCACTTTATCTAACCAGCTGAGGAGCAGGTGTCTAGACGGCTTAAAAAAATCCCTCACAACTTTCTTTTTCTGTTGCATAACTTTGTGTCAGCACAGATGTTGCTACCTTGTTATTTAGCTCACCTTCAAGTTTATTAATGCAGAAAACTAAAAGACAAAGAACAGGAAGCTTTAGATGTCCCAAATTTTCCCTCTGTGAAAACTGATCGATTAATTTGTCTTCCCATCTCCTTGTGAGCTAACAAAAAAAGGAAATACAAATTCAGATAGAACTTATTATGGAAATGTTTTATTATTGGAAAGGAGGTTATAAAATTAAAACTCTTTTAAAACTTAACCTCAAATTTTTTAGCCCACTCCCTAGAACTTGGTATTCCCATTAGGAAAATAAAAATAGGTTTATGTTTTCCAGGTGATAAGGATGACCATGACCCATGTTTTGAAAACATACAGAAAGTTTCCTAATAGAAGTAAGACAACATAGGACTAGTGGCTCAAAACCATGTCATGATGTTGTAATGCTACTACAATTAAAAAAATAAAAAGGTTTTCAAAACAAGCCCTAAAAAGCTTTCCCTTGTTTAAAGATGGAAGAACCAGAGAAATAGTGAAAAGGAATGAAGCAGAGATTTTTTTTTTTTTTTATAATGACAGAAAGGTTGCAGATTTGGGTTTTTCTTAAGTTTAAAGTTTTTAAGTTTAAAGATCAGGTTGGTCCCTCTCCTTTTATAAAATTCCTAGTGCAGAAAAGTCTTGGAGGACAGTCTTTATCAGACTATTGGCTGATCTTTAATGAGCACAGAGTCTGAAAATGTGGACAATTGCCAGACTCACAGCAGCTCCTATCCACAGCAGTATTATTAACTATGTATGGTGCAAGGTAAGGAACAGGAGCAAGCATCTTAAAGGCAGGGCACAGAAAATAAAAATCTTCATTTTGCTGTCTCTTAAAGGTATTTAAACATTGAATTTTTTTTTTTTTTTTTTTTTTTTTTTTTGGAATCACAGAATATCCTGAGTTGGAAGAGACCCACAAGAACCACTGAACTCCAGTTCCCAGCCCTGCACAGGATATCCCCAAGAGTCACACCCTGTGCCTGAGAATGTTGTCCAAAGACTTCTTGAGCTCTTTCAGGTTGGTCTCTGTGATCACTGGCCTGGGGAGCCTCTGTTTTAGAAAAATAAGGCTCATGTTTGCTGTAAATGTCCCTTTAAATTCCTATTTTGAACAGCAAATGAGAACAGTTAGGTCAGATTTCCACTGCTATGCCCTGCATCTGCCTATTTCACCACTTTCTTCATGGGATATGACTTCTCCCAGGGGCTGCTACTCCATGTACCCAGCAAAGGCCTCTCCAGTCAGAACACATGCAAGTGGAAGCAGCAACTACAACCAAGAAGGAACCAACACACCTGCAACACTGGCAGCTGTCCAGTGTCTGCTGTTTCCATCTGATGTTGCAGAAGGAGGAGCAGAAAGCAAATGGGCAATGAAAAAATAAATTTCAATGCCAAAAAAAAGGATTTTTTCTTTTTTAATCGATGACTGTAAGCTGACCTTCATATCCCTTCGTCAGAAACAAAACAAAAACAAAAACTCCCTCACACATCTGGCAGGAAGCTAGAATACCAGTCATCAAGAAAGACTGCATCTGATCAGCTCATTAATGGGAAGCAAGCCCATACATAGAAGAACAGATGTGCCTCTTGAAGGCAAGGAGAAAAGTCAGACTCCCAAGCTGCCAAGCCAGCAGCTTACATTAGAAGATTCTGTGCTGTGTTTCATGAGAGATGTGGCACAGAAGGTGCCCCTTGCAAAGGGATGGGAAAGCAAAAATGGCTTAATGCCACCTTTGTGTTGCAGAGACTCTCAACTGCTGCAGGAACCAAATCCCCTTCAAGCGAACTGGGGCACCTGCGGGGGCTGACATTTATTTGCCTCATTTGGGATGCCTGGGACTGTATATAATGCTGAAGAAATTTTCCCTCTTGCTTTCAGAAGCTGGGATGGAAGATAGCACAGAACTGCTATAAAACCCTTCGCTGCTCAAGCCCTTTTCCTCTCCCTGCAAGTTCATTTACTACAAACCAAAGCAGAATACAGATATGACAACAAAACAGAGGAATTGTTCTTAGTTATCAAAGGACACGTCTCCTACGTGCACTTTTTTATAACAAAGCCCCCCATGAGTATATATGAGTACTTCATATTTTGTATCTGTATTCTTACATTTGTCTTATATTCCTGCAAAACTAGATTAATTTCTCAGATGAAAGAACTGACTGAAACCAGTCACTGACCAAGGTTTTGTTATGGCCTGTGACTTAAGGGAATATCCCTTTAGATCATCTACAGAAAAATTTTTCCAATTAAAACTTGCCCCATGTTTGTAAAGAACAAAAAGCCATGTGAAGAGGAGGTTTTATACAATAACTGCTGATATTCATTTTAGTACATGCGAAAGTAAAATAATATAAATTCAGCTTTAAAGCATTCCTACAAGCAAAAACCCTTTTCCAAAATTAAGCAAGCCAGGGGCACAGCTAATGTGAGGTCTACAACCACATCTATGATTCTGGGGTAACAGAACAAGAACATAACCCTTATTTCAGCTTAAAAATGCAATAGAAAATTAAACTGCATTTCTAGTCCAAATGATTGATAAGAAAGGCTTGAAAATGTGATTCAAGTGTAACAGATACACAGACAGCAGTCTGGGGATAGCTGAACAATTGATCCAACAACATGATTTGCCTTGCCATTCCCCCTGGAGTATTAAATCTAAAACTTGCTACTCCTGAGGGCCCAATAAAAAATAAGTCTATCAAAGAATTCTGCAGATGACAGGAGGAGAGAGGGCAGTAAGTCTATGTGAAAATATTAGCTCTTGTGAAGAATTTTAATCTGGGCTGTGTTATGCATTTATCTTTCAAACCCACAATGCTGTTTTGCACAACTGGAAGTTTTCCTAAGAGCCAGAAAAAGTCAAGCCTAATGTGGGAGTATTTACAAAGCCCCAGTTTCCAGCCAGTACATAACAGTGTTTCATAAATGCTGAAGTCAAGAGGGAAAAGTATTTTCAACTGCTTCTTTTTAGAAAACCCTAACCCCATAGCAATATCCTATCCATCCTGGCCTAAGTGCTGCCAAGAACTAAGTTCCTTGCAAAAATACAGCAATTTATCCTGCTTGTGCATGTTTCATCTAAAAAACTAACTTAAGGCAGCATTTTAATCAGCAACTCTCATCAAGTAAATTTACATTTGAAAGAATGATGTGGGAGCCCTTCTTAAATCTTTTTTCAAGTAGGGAAAAGAGCCTAACTGGATAGCAGCTCCCCTCCTAGTCAGTTCCACATTTTGAAAAAGGTTTAAGTTTTTTTAAAAGGAGCAGGAAACTGAAGGCATTAGAAAAATTGATTGTCCAGAGGCATTTGCAGTTCTTAAGTGATTTGGTGTGGAACTCAGTGTTCTTTCAAAAAAAAAAAAAAAATTTAAAAATTAAAAAAAAAAATTATTTTTTTTTTTAAGACAGAAGATCTACCTTTAGGGGTTTTTCTAACTGATGTACTTACAAGTAATTTTAAGAATCTGGGATCTGGCAGTAAAACACCTGTAATCAATTTTTCCTATAACATGTTAGCATTATAGATATTCAAGTGGGTAACAATTTTAAGAGATGTGTTAGAGGAAAGAAGATTTGAGATCTGAAGTATGAAATATCTCATCCTACAAAGGGGAACACATTTACAGCTAGAAACTTTAGTAGATTTATCACTACAAGATAATCAATTTTCTATTTGAGGAGTTGGAAGTTGAAATCTTGTGGAGTACAATGTCTGAGAACTTATTACAGAGCAAGGAAAGCATTCCTCACTCTTCCTTGAGTGCATGAAAACCAGTGACTGAAATGCCAAAACCACAAGGACGCAAAACTTGAGGCAGTAGCACATACTAAAAATAACTTGTCCAGACACACCTAAGAGTGCTCCACCAGTGAAGAACTGATATACTGATCAATGAAACATTGTTCCTGCTTGATAGAAGTTGTATTTGCTTGTCCTCCCTCAATATCCATATAGGGGATTTTAATGTGGATTTTAAATTTAACAATAGACTTAACAACTTTGATTTGTTACATTAACTGCTGAAGCTTCAAATACAGTAGTAATTGAATCCATGAAAAAATAACTAAAATTGGCATGTATCTGCTTCTCAGCATTCCACCCAAACAAAATGTCGGTGTTGATAAAATCCACTTTTAAAAACATGTATCCTTGCAAATCTCAAGTACTGTCATCTCATCACCCTGTTGGAGTTTGATTGATTACACCTTTTCCTTATGTTCATTAATCTCATCACCTTATCTTTTACACCACTTCATTTTAGCAGAAAGGCAATAATAAAACCTTCATCCATTATCCTTTTACGCATCTAGTCAAGCGGAAATGGTTAATAACATGCTACAAATTGAACTTCAATCACCTCATTTTCTCCTTTGTCGAATGCACATTAAAGTATATTCCAAAAGTGCAATTTGTTTTACAGGGGAATTTGTGTTATATTGCTACAGACAACTAAAATTAAGTGTTTCTCAGTTTGGTTATTAAATATATCCAACTGTCCTTTTATCTCTGATACTAAAACATTAACTCATTTTATTAGGGTGTAATAATACAAGAGCCTTATCTCCCAGAACACAGGGACATCTAGTCTGCCTAATAGTAAGTGTTATACAATGGGTCATTTATCTTTCTCTTTTTTTAAAAATATGCTTCTGATAGTTTATGAATTGGTATATTATTGCAGATGAAATGGCTCTCCATTTAAGAAAAGTTAATTTGTTTACATGCAGGCTTATCTTCAAATGCAAGCCCTATTAGAGGAACGGTCTATAACTGTCAGAGCAAGTGAAGAAGGAAAAGAGGTGGATGTAGAAAAATGTAGAGCCCAGTAATTTAACTCTGATCACCAGCCTCCTGTCTGAATATTATCTGTGTTCCATATGCACTTTGCAAACATGCTATGATATGATTCTACAGAAACAGTAATTGAAATAAGAGTCAAAGAACTTGTTTCTGCAAACTCTCCCCATCATTCCAAATACAGGCATACATTAGTAAAATAAAATAAAAGACATTTCTAAAAGAGCCCATCTAATATAAAGAAGTTCCCAAATATGATGTGTTTGGAGCTGTTTCCTCCAAAAAAAAATAAAAGGGTGGGTGAAATTCTAGCTCTGTTTAATTCCGTGACAGTAATCTCTTTTACAGAAAGGATGCGAGATTTCCTGCACTTTGGTCACCTTCTCAATGAAACAAGACTGGTCTGACAGACTCAGTAAAATTGTGTATCAAAATAAACAAATACAACCACAAATATTGCACAATCGTTACAATGACAGGGTATTTTCCTATGCTTCATCTCATTTCAATTCTACAAAAACTTAAGATTCATTTAGTATTAACCTTACAAGAAGCCTAAGAACATCACGGATCCTAACTTTAGTCAAAGAAGATTGAACTGGGGAACAGTAATTTTTATTATCAAAAAAGCTTGCAGCAGTTAGTTTTACAGTGTATGTATATATATATATGCACACTAATGATTTTTAAAAATGAAGTAATGACTATCCTTTATGCTAAAGCAAACACAGCTCTAGCTAGTTTATAATAAAATCATTTTACATTTCCCTCAGTGGCCTACCTTTTTTCCCCAACTCTCTTGTCCATTAAAAGACTGCCTTATTTCCCAAACAATTCCAGGACTATTGCCTCTCTCCTGCTCTATGACCTTCCATTCAACCTGCAGTTACACAAGGATTTTTGCAGGTGGCTGCCCTGCAAACTTTGCGCCTCATCTTATGCATCCTCAGTCACTTCCTACTGCCACCCCAAGACCTCCTTTCTCCAAGGAGCATGCTTGAGGCCATGGGGTAAAGCTGGAGTTCAACAGGTATTCTGGTAGAAAGTCACCCAGGGTAGGGAGAAGGACAATAATGAAGGGGTAAAGGAGATGGAATGGTTTTAGTCTAACTCACTAACACAGTTCCTAGTTGCATGTTGAAAATTTCTTCTTTAATCTTTGAAAGTGTCTTGGCTTTTAACTTCTTGTAGTTTGGCCAACTGCTGCTTCTGGTCCTACACTTAGAGAGGAAGATCTCCAGCCTGCATTTTCAAACTGTGCTTCTCCAACACTGACACAGCCCAGAAGGAGGCTTGTTTTGCACCCCAGTGATACAAAAAGTTCTCTGCTTTGCCAAAGCATAGGGCATCTTCCCACCACTTTGTGTTTATGGCACATTCAGCCCTGGAACAGCAAATGCAATTATCACTGAAATAAATAATTTGGCCACTCAAGAATTCAGGCTTCCTCATCTTCACAAAGTTCGAAATGCTCCACTGTTTCTTCAGCTTTCCCAAATTGCATTTAATCTCGGTTCAAAAATACGTATTATGCTTGTCATCCACTTAAATGCAGAGTCACTGAATTCAACCAAAATATTTATTATTTGCTAAACCCTGCAAGTTTAAATTATCTTTTCTAGTTTCACATATGAATGCCAAAATAGTGACTGGCATTCAAAACCTGCACACAGTCAGTGTCTTAAAATATGAGAGGCATATCAACATACCAAACTGTAAAACTACAAATTTCTGAACTGTACATACACAGAATTTGATCCAAATCATCAACTGATTTCTTTTTTCCGTTTTGATAATTTTTCTGAAACCTATCATTCAGAAAACTGTTTCAAGTATCCTCACTTAAAAACATCTCCCTCTTCTGAATGTGTAACCAAAGAGGTTTTGTACTTGTTTCGCTTTTGTTATTTAATTTACATTAAACCAGAAGTTCAAGAGAGCCGTTTAGGTTCTTAGGAGAAAGTCTAGTACCCAAGTGGAATAAACAGGGATTCAGAGCAGGCTATGAACCTAAGAAGCTCCTAAACTGCTGTCTGTGGTTGACTGACAGAGGTGCAAGTTCACACTGTGTAAGTTTAACTCTTCAGCTGATGCCACGCTTCTGCAAAATGTAAATCACTGTTGCTGTAGTCCTAAAATGCAGCAGGTTATTGCAGAAACAAATGAACAACTGAATACCAACAAAGTCAGCAAGAGTCTTGATTCCAGGCTCTAACCACCATTCCTGTACCACATAACATGTCATCATCCATAAGTAAATGAGTTAATCAATTTAATGAGGATTCAGACAAATCGGCTGCCTAATGAGCACTCAAACTGATGTGGCAAGGGTTATGCTCCAGTGCTGACAAAATCAGTTTGATGAAACTGACAAAAGCAGCAAAGCACTGTTCCTTCAGCGCATTTTCCTGCATCTTATTAACATGAAATTATAATCACTATTTGCAAACTGCGTAGGGAGACCATTTATTGTGGAAGTCATGTAAACATATGCTTTATCTACTCCTCTCTCCAGCAAACCTGTGTATATTGCGGGAATTCAGGATAGTATTTATTCAGTTCTTTTTGAAAATGGCAATCAGATAGAATTCTTTGAAGTAATTTAGATTGAATACACCAAGATAATTTCCAGAGACTTTACATTGCATGATTTTGCATTTTATGAACAAGCCATTTGGCAGTAAATATAAAATAAAGCAAACAAAATAAATCAAAATATTATGCAGCTTTGCAAACAGTTCAAAAAATTAACACTAGAATCTCTTTAAAAGCAAATAGAAAAAAAATCTGGCTCCAGTTTTTAGGTCAATGATAATGCTTGTATGCTGATTTCCAAACTCCATCATGCTAAGAAGCAAAAGTCACACGCCAAAGAAAGAAATTAACGTAACTAGTATTTTAATTACTTTATCAAAGTCCTTTAATCAGGGCTCTTGTAAGACTTTTCTAGCAGTACTAACTAGTTATGTTTAGGTTCAAAGTGCAGGGCCAAGGACTGGAACACAAGACCTGAAAATACTTAAAAATGGAAAATGTGAAAGTAAAAAAAAAAAAAAAAAAAAAAAAAAAAAAAAAAAAAAAAAAGCCATAATTTATAAAAAGTAAAAATTAACTCTTGCTTTCCAAGTACTATCTGTCCAGAACACTTTCTCCAGAGAAGAAAAAACATCTCTGTGCCATGTTGCTTAAATGCAAGACATACAAAGATATAAAAGAAAAATTATTATATGTAATAAGCATAATTAAAGCAGTTTCTAAATAGCACTGGTGCACCTGCAGCCATACAGACCATACAGCCTTCTCTAGGATCACAAGAATGAAGTTCTGGATGCTATCACAGAGTCAGTAACAACTTAATATTTACACACTAATGACTTTCCTTTCTCAAGGGGGAAGTGTCATACCGGTAATATCTGATTATTATCTTGTGAGCACTACAAGGAGTGGGTTGGGAAATGGTAGATGACACAACTTTTGCCTGGGAACATGGGATGGAGCAGATTTAACATTTCAGCATTAAGTTAGAAGGAACAACTGACTTCTACATAAGGACACAATTTCCAAGCTTGTATTCTCTGGAGCAGGAATCCTTGGCTTTAGGATCTGTGTTTGAAAAGCAATCCAGAGACAATGTAAATGATGTTGCATCCAACATATACAGAAGGATGTCAAACTGCCAAAAGAGTAATTAGGATCATTCCCAAACCAACAAATACAACAAAGCCCACAAAAATATTACATTAAAACAGCAGCAGAAATCAGTGGCAGTTGACAATACTATATATACATATCTATCTTACTCTATTTTAACACCAGACATTTTCTCCCCAAAGGACACTGTTCTTGATAACAAGGTTATTTATCTCTGAAAGGGCTGAACTCTCCACTTCTTGTGGATTCTTGCGGAAACACTCCATATAAGTTTCCAACCAATTTAAAGGATCTCGATTAAAATCCTAATTCACCAGTTAACATTTGACTACAGTTGGAGTTTGTGGCTATGGCTCCACAGCAGGTGGCAGCCACAAGGATGGTGTGGCCTATTCCAAACTGTGTAGTCCTGCTTCCTTCTTTCTCCTGCCATTAATGTTCCTATGGACCCAGAGGTAGTTGGCTCAGGGCATCATCCTTGCAAAAATCCATGGAAGAAAAGGACCTTTCCTGTTAGGTCAGTTCCCTAACTTGACTCCTCAGGTAAATCTCAGAATGCCTTGGGTTGGAAAGGAACTTAATGGACGAGGCACTCAGTGCCATGCTCTAGTTGACAAGGTGGTGATCAGTCAAAGGTTGGATTTGATGATCTTGGAGGTTCCTTACAACCTAAAAGATTCTGTAATTCTCTGATTAAAGATCACCTGCTTCCACCACCAATGTTGGCAGGAATGCCACCCACTAGATCAGTTTTCTCAGGGCCCCATCCAGCCTTGCCTTGAACACCTCTAGGGATGGGGCATCCACAACTTCTCTGGGCAACCTGTGCTAGTGCCTCACCACCCTCTGAGTAAAGAACTTTTTTCTACCATCTAATCTGTAGCTTTCCCCTTATAGTTTATAACTGGTCCTGATTTTCCTTCTTTTTTTTAAGCCCCCTTTAGGTGCAGGAAGGCTGCTTCAAGGCCCCCCTGGAACATTCTCTTCTCCAGGCTGAAAAGTGCCAAATCTCAGCCTCCATCTCTCTGATCACCGTCACTCCTCCTCCAGGCTCCTCTGGACCTACCCCCAAAGATTCACATCCTTCCTATGCTGAGGACTCCAGGCCTGGACACATACTCCAGGTAGGGTCTCACAAGGGCAGAGCAGACAGGGAGAATCACCTCCCTCAACCTGCTGGTCACAACTTTTTTAATGCAGCCCAGGATGTTGGGGGAAAAGACTAAAGAGCCCCAAATCATTTCTTTGTGTGTCAGATCCCACTGGCATTAACAGGGTGGTGGAACCCTCCTCTCAGTTTCAGGAACCACTGTGTCCTTTTGTGCCTCTGAAAACATCTTGTCATTGCCACTGCACAGGTGTTTTCCAGCATAGCTGCTCTTTGCCAGCTGTAGAAACACTGCAGAACAAACAACTCAGCTGGTTAGTTTTGCTTCACAGTAATTTCCAAGAAGCATCCCATGCAAAGACTACACATCTCTGGGATAAAAAACACCCCAAATTAGACAAATCCTAATATAATAAAATGTGTACTCCAGTATGACTGTGTTCTTTAGTGACAAAAAGAATATAAGTGGCAAATCCAAGTGCCTCTGGAATGTCTCTTACAAAATGTTTACATCTACCAAAGTAGGTAACTTCTCTCATGCTAGGAGCAGAGAGCATTCATGATTTCATTCTAAGACCATTCTTAGGTCCAAAACTACACATTATAACAACAAATTTCACGTCAGTTTTCTATCTGCAGCAAATGGATATGACTGTAATTTGCTAAAAAGACACTAATACTGCCAAAATCTTGGTTATTCAAATATTTTGGTTACACCTCCCAGTAGACAGATTTTGTGAAGGCAGTTAACTCTAATTACTCTTCAACATACTTAACTATTAAAGAAAAACTAGAAAATAGAGAAAAGAGATGTTTTACATGTGATGCTTGGAAAAAACTTCTGTCTCATGTCAAAACCAACTGAGACTGTTGGCCTAATTCCACAATACTCAAAGGAAGTATTCGAAATCAAAAGCACCAAAATGAAGCAAATGCTTAATTTAAAAAAAGTTACCTTCCTTCTCCTTAAAGGATATACTCTTAATGACATGGGTTTACTTCTCCCAATTAAGGGCTTTCAGTGAAAGATCTGTGAAGGTTCCCGCTTTATACACAATTAACAATCAAACTGTAACACAAATTACATGTCAGCCTTATCAGAGTTTACACATTGAACTCCTGTATCTGTTGCCAGCAGGCAGCCCTATCTGGGGAATATCACCATGAATTTGTTCAGTGTCTCAGCACAAAATCCCACCCCAAAAGGTGGTTTGCCATCCCTTCTGTGTTGGAAGCACATGGAGCTCCATCACACCATTTATTCCATGCAGCCCCTGAGCAGGTTTTGTGCCCACTGCCCTGAAGAAGGCCAGGCCGGTCTGCCCTTTCCAGGGGCTCATCTCAGAGCAAACTTCCATGCTGTACCATCCCCACAAAGATGTGAGCTAACACCTCTGTCTTTTTCATCCTTCCCTGTTTTTAAGGGTAATAATACGTTATTCTTAGCAAAATACTCAGCTGAAGATCTGCTTTAGCTATCCAAGGCTATCTTAATCACATTTGCTAATTACATGCTTCAAAAATTGCTCTCCAACACACTAAAAGCTCATTCCTTCTTGTGACCGGAGCAAAATTAAAACAAATATGGAAAGGATGGTTATGAGGTAACACAACGAGATCACTGCTATCAAAGTTCACTTCAGGGTTGGGGGCGTATCTAACATGTAAGGGATTTATTCATATCATCAGGAGAAGAAGTGGATATAATTAAAGTAATTAGGTATTTCTAACAAAGTAATGGAAAAACACTTCCTAAGCTGCCCTACGCATTGCTCAGCACTTAACATTTTTATTTTTACAGCTATGACTTTGCATTTAGAGAAGCATCAAGAACAACCTGCTCTTTTCACTATTTCTCCCATGCCTGGAATGCTATTTATTTTCCCCTATTTTTTCATAGTTACACTCTTTTTTATTTTACATTTGAGTGTATTACATTCCTCTTATCAAAATAGTTACAGAGGTGAAATCACATTTAGTATTAATGCATTAAAAATTAATTACTTCATTTTCTCATTTGTTCTAATTTTTGAAGTATAAGCACAGCCAGCCTCTTTTTCAATATGAAGAATTTGAATGTAATACTGTATTCTGCAAATCTTCCTTAATCTTTAATGCATTTTGAGTAAGATAAGTGACTATTCTTGGTTTTTTGTTTGCCTTCTAAGAGGAGGATAAATAAGAGTCCTTAGCATTTTACTACATATTTTATAAATGTCCTTGCATTTTGCACATATTCACATAAAATATATTCCTATGTTTCTCTCTGTAGAAACACACACTAATGAACATACAGGTTATATATTATCTTATGATATACTAATTCACAAACATTTCAAATTTAAATTGAGGTACTCATCTGACCAATTTTCATGAATATTCAATCAACTGGAGGCTCTATGTTGCTTTCAGCTTCTTTATGTATAACAAACAGTATTCAAATGGTGAACAATTGCAATGTTTAGTATCATATTTAAAACCACCATTCAAACCTTTTCTTAATGCTATTATCAGTTTTTCTTTTGCAACAATTTTGTGTATAAAAATAAAAGCACTGGATTTATATTGGTGCTGCCCTCTTTGTTTTGTTCCACTCTGCAAAGCCCTTTTGGGACACTAAGCCAGCATTTACCATAATACGGATTAAACTCTCTTTGTCCTATTGCACAGCGTTTGTTAGCAGGTTAGTCTTTTTACAT